>NW_012116433.1:1905596-1935821 GCF_000951035.1 Colobus angolensis palliatus
CTTACGATGGTAATCTAGAAGCCTCAAAGAGAGACTGATCATTATGCTAGTATCTCCTGGACTGCAGGATTCCTTTTCTGATAGTCAATCCAACAGCCTGATTTATTTAATATACATTAAAAACTACGCAGAACAACATTCACTAGGGGGATAATACACGCTTTTAAAAATATACTCAGCTGGGCCCTGTGGCTTGCGCCTATAGTCCCAGCACTTTGGGGAGCCAAGGCAGTCGGATCACTTGAGGTCAGGAGTTGCAGACCTGCCTGGGCAACATAGCAAAACCCCATCTCTACAAAATAAATAAAATAAAAATATAGTCAGTGCATTTTATAATAGTCTTTTTTTTAAAACAATGAACACATTACTTGCATAATAAAGATATCAACATGCACGTATGGAAAAGTGACATGTTAACCTTTGAACATAACATATACAACATACTTTTGCTGTTAGAAGTCAGTGCAGTCATGGTAGAGACATTAGCTGAAAAGGAGCACAGGCACGCTTCTGGGGGTGCTGGTAACACTCTGCAATGCTTCTGGGTGCTGTTTAGATGGCTGTGTTCAGTTTATAAATTTATTAAGCTATATATTTAGGTTAATTACATTTTTCTATGTTGTTATATTTTAATAAATATGTATTTTTTAATACTACTGGTCCCAAACAATGGCTGGATGGCAAACTAGACCAGCACTTTGAAAATAAATTTGTCATTCTATACCACGAGTCTCAAAATATTCACTGCCTTGACCCAGTAATTCCACTAACAAGAATTTATTTTTAGGAAATAACATAAAATAGATACAAAAAAAGACATGCAGAGATGTGCACTGCAGTATTATTTATAATATGAAAAAAAGCAGAAATAAGCAGCAAGTCCAAATAAGGGAACAGCAACACAATCCACACAATGCAGTATTATATACTAGGCATTATGTACTAGGCATTGTGCTTATGAAGAGAGTTCAGTGAACAGACAATTCACAAAAAAACCCACAAATGATCAAACATGAATAGATACAATAACCCACCGGTAATCAAAGAAGTGTAGCTAAGAGACGTTTTCTCCAATTAGACCAAGAAAGATGAAAAAGACTGATAACACTTAGTGAAGGTATATTCTGATACTCTATTAGAAATATAACTGATAAGGTCTTTTTGTAGGATACTTTGAAAACAATTTTTTTATTTTTATTTTTTGAGACAGGATCTCACTCTGATGCCCAGGCTGGAGTACGGTGGTGCCATCACAGCTCACTGCAGCCTCAACCTCCCGGGCTCAAACGATCCTCCCACCTCAGCCTCCCAAGTAGCTGGGACTGCAGGCATATGCTGCCACACCTATTTTTTTTTTAACTTTTGGTAGAGATGAGGTCTCCCTATGTTGCCCAAGCTGGTCTTGAATTCCTGAATTCAACTGATCTTCCTGCCTTGGCCTCCCGAAGTCCTAGGACTACAGGCATGAGCCACCATGACTGGCTATGAATATTTAAAATGTGTATTCTCACTGAATTTTTTACGAAACAATTATGTAAGTTATGCTCACAAAGATGGTCACTGAAGTATGGTTTGCAACTGCCAATAATAAACAATAATCAAAATATCTACTGGTAGGTCAATGATTAAATAAATCATAACAGAGCCACATTAGAGGAGAGGGAAAGACCATGATCTTTCATGTCAAAGACCTAGGTTTAAGACTTAGTTATGCTTTTTAATAGTTGCACTAAGTTTCTACTTCTTCTGTACATTTAGAGTAATATCCTTTGGGACCACTGTAGGGGTTAATAGAGGTAACACACAAAGCCTGATTAACAGTAGCCAACAATACAGCAAGCACTCAATGAACATTATCAGCAAATAAAAGTACGCAACTATTAAAAAGGATAGTCTGCTCCCGGGTAATACAGGACCCACTAGCTACTGAGCACCTCAAATGTGGTCAGTGCAACTGAGGAACTGAATTTCATTTTAATTAATTGATACTCGGTTATTAGAAAACTTTAAAGTATGTCTGGAAAAAATTGGGTTTGTGATTCTACTTTTTCAATTGTAAGTTCTGTAAACTCTAAATACAGATCAAGTATTTCCAATGAAAATTTCACATCTGAATTGAGATGTGCTTGAGTATAAAATACATGCCAGATTTATTACAAAAACAGTTTAAAAACTTTAAATCTCTCATTAATATCTCTTATGTTGACTATATGTTTAAATGATCATGTTTTGGATATATCAGGTTAAATAAAATATAATAAGCTCACCTATTTTTACTCTTTTAACGTGGCAACTAGAAAACAGCCCTTCTCTAGATTTACCTGCGTCACTGTAGGACTACGCTCACAATGTAATTTTTCATAGAAAGAAAGTTACAGATTATCATGCCACTGCTTTTTTAAAGTTTGCATATTTCAATGTCCATGAAATGGCTGTGAAAAATAAAACTGACACTAATTATTTCTAGGGAGTGAAATTAGAGAACGAAGAGGCATTTTCTCTTTTCTTTTACATCAAAAGTATTTGCATTTTATAAATACCAAGTACAGATTATTTTTAACCTAAGAAAATAAAATGCTATGACTGCATAATGGTATGATCACAACTATGTAAAAACACAACTGCCCCGCATTGGGAGGAAAATTATGAAGAAAACGCAGCCTTGTGCTGTGTATTATTTTGAGTTTAGGTTCCTTTTTCTACTTTTTACTCTTGAAAACTTTCTCTAATTTTATTTGAGCTTGCATTATCATAATTAAATATATATTTTAAAGTTGCAGTTTTTAAGTTTTATGCTTAATAAAAACCATGTGGGGTTATGTGTGTGCCTGCATGGGTGTTGCCCTGATGAGGCAGATTCTTCCAACAGCCATGTGGGTGGGCATCATCCTGTATGTGACCACCACCACCTGCAGGTAAGGATCTATGGCTTTCACTTCTTTTTTTTTTTTTTTTTTTTTGAGAAGGAATCTCACTGTGTCTCCCAGGCTGGAGTGCAGTGGCACAATCTCAGTTCACTGCAACCTCCGTGTCTGAGTTCAAACAATTCTCCCACCTCTGCCTCCCAAGTAGCTGGGACTGCAGGAGCCTGCCACCACACCAATTTTTGTATTTTTAGTAGAGATAGAGTTTCACCATGTTGGCCAGGGTCGTCTCAAACTCCTGACCTCAAGTGATCTGCCCGCCTCAGCCTCCCAAAGTGCTGGGATTACTGGTGTGAGCCACCACACGCCACCGGCTTTCACTTCTAAGATGGCACTTTATCCATGTAGGTCAAAAGTCAGCAGACAACACACAACAGAACACCTTCATATTGGAATTTGGGATCTTAAACTATGTTACTAAATAGTTTCAAACATCTTATAACAATCTATCATGCCAAAAACATAATTACTCATCTTCTTTTTAACACATGACGTTTAGAACCAGCAGTCAAGCAGCGAGTCCCAATAAAATATGGTTCATCTGCCAAAGGAACAACAAATGTCCTGGTTATTTATGCTTCTGTTCCCATTTCACACTGTCTTCCAAGCTGAATGAATGAGACATCATAAATCCCAGTGCTTCCCACTCATAACTCTTACATTTCAAGGTCATCTGTGCACACACTGGATACTTCACCCTTTTTGATTAACCAAAGCCATTTCCATCTTGACTTATAATTGACTGTAAACAATTCTCACATTGGAGCAGGTTCGGTTTTTTCGTGGAGAGGGTAATAGTTCTGATTCTAACTTTTAAAGTTAAAGTCAGAGAATGTTAGTGAGGATTATTTCATAGATAAAACTGAGATCCAGGGAGGTTGAATGACTTACCATGGTTAAGATTTATTAAGGTCACAGCTTAGCCTAGAACTCAGGTTCCCTTACCCCTTATATTCACTGTTGTTCCACCATATACTGCAAAACCTTTTGATCCTAAATTAAACCAAAGTCACTTCTAGGATATATTTCTAAAACACAAAAATTTCACATGCAGAATCTTTGTGTATAGGTGACTCCACAAGAGTAAAAATGATTACCTCAAAAATATGAAAGCTATTTACATGAAAACTTGAATATTTTGGTTTCTTCACTAAAAACTGCCAGTAAAACTGAATTTGTACAGACTTAAAAAATGCTTGGAAAAACATACACAAGACTCTAAACAAGGAAGGCTTACTAAAGGCATAACCAATGGACATTAATCAAGAAGAAACAGGCGATTCACTTTTTCAGGTTGAAGCAAAAGAGAAAAAAAAAAAATGCATAGAGTATCACTGACTCCCCTGCGTATGAAAGAGAAAGCATAAGTAGAATACACTGTTTGAAAGACAAAGTCAATCAAAATTTTGGAGCAACATTAAATGAAAGCCCACTAGTAATGGTAACAGAAGAGCTAATATAAATTTGTACAAATTCCTAGTTTGAACTTCATTTCATCTCATTTTCCAAATCTACTAACTCTCTGCTCCCTATCGAGCTCCTCCACCCAGAACCCAGAAATCTCTACGTACAAACACTGTTTAGCTAAATGTGGTAATATGGAATTATACAAAGTGTATTTTGTTTTTATTTTTAATCGAGTTAGCACTATTGCTATTTCCTTCTCTTCTACAGGACTTTCAACTAGAATATATTAAAATCATATCAGCAAAAGCTCAGTTAGGTACTGTTAGCCTACCAGTGGTAAATACTAAGAGCTTCCCCAAGAGGGGTCATAAATTTAAACAAGAATGATTTAGAACCCTAAAATATTCAGGTGGATCACATAATTAAGTATGGTTTAGATCTCAACTCTAAAAGGACAGTAAGATTTTGAAGTACTAACTTGATTTAGAATACCTCTTATTACTCTGTTCTCACACTGCTATGAAGAACTGCCCAAGACTGGGTAATTTATAAGGGAAAGAGGTTTAATTGGCTCACAGTTAAGCATGGCTGGGGAAGCCTCAGGAAACTTACAATCATGGCAGCAGGTGAAGCAAGGCAACTTCTTCACAAGGCAGCAGGCAAGAGTGACAGAGCAAAGTGGGAAGAGCCCCTTATGAAACCATCAGACCTCATGAGACTCACTCACTATCATGAGAACAGCATGGGGGAAACTGGCCCCTTGATTCAATTACCTCCACCTGGTCTCTCCTTTGACCCATGGGGATTACGGGGATCACAATTCAAGATGAGATTCTGGGGCGGGGGGGGGGGGGGGGGGGGAGGTATGTACTTTAAAAAGCTTTTCAAATACTAGAAAATGAACTTTGGATTCTTCTTTCCATTATACCAACGAACTTAATTTTCAATATATGAACCTCTAAATTTCAATCTGAAAACTTCCTAAGTCTACCTTGCAGAAAGAATAAATATAATGATTAAGGTTAAGGACATATGCTTCACTGCAAGGCCCCACTTAAATATTAATGTCTATAGGAGTGTCCTTCAAAAAACCTACTACAAAAAAAGAAAAAGTATACAAAATAATTGGGGATTTACTTATCTTACAAAAAATATGTCACCTAACAACAAGGCTTCCTCATCCGAACAGTATTTTCAACTGGCTAGAAATTAAGAATGTCTAATCCAAACACTCACTGTGGATGGGGCATCTAAGGTCCAGAAAGGTTTCTCCCTCATTAAAATGTGGGTTTCTTTATAAACAATTTACGTCTATGTATATAGAAAGGCAACTAATGAATAAAACAAGTAACAAGAATATATAAAGTTCAGTGATAATCTACCATTTGAAATAATTTCAAAAGGAAATCACATGATATTAAAGACTTTGGCAAACACATACTAAGGTTCCTGCCTAAGATGACTCTTAAAAAGCCATATGTTAGCACTGGTATGATCCCAAGTCTTTTTATTCAAGGAAGCTGCTTTCTAGTACATATGTTAAAGACAGCTGGTTCTCTTACATCTAGTTATGCTAATCAAATAGCTTAGCCATATAGTTTCAAAATATGAAACATTTTAATGACACAAGGTTGTACTTAAATAATATTTTTTCTTAGATTATTTAATAATGGGTATATTCTAAATAACTTAGAACTATAAGATTAGTTCACTTGGATCAATTTTTTACACTCTGATAGATGCTTGTTTGCTCTGGATAACTCTGGAATGGCTGTCAAGTAGTTACATATGGAAATGTCAGTAACATAGGTTGCAAGAGTTCCAGAAGCAATTCAGATGGCGGAAGAGGCCGCTATCCAAACCCAGTAGGAGTCACTCTTCAACAATGCAAAGTGATTACCAATCAATCAAAAAACCAAATGGTTTCTACAATAGTAATTGTTTTGTTCATCAAGAAATACAGTACACTAAGAAATAAAAAGTGAGAAAGATAACCAGCTTGAAGAAACTAGAGATATGGACAAGGGTCTAATCATTCAGGATGACACCATTTGAAGGTACCCTGCCCAAAGCCAGCAGATTACTGTCTTATTTTTACTCTCGGAAATAAGCCTGACAGGCCGGGCAAGGTGGCTCACGCAGGTAATCCCAGCACTTTCAGAGTCCAAGGCAGGCAAACTGCTTGAATTCAGGAGTTCAAGACCAGCCTGAGCAACATGGTGAACCCTGTCTCTACAAAAAATTAGCCTGGTGTGGTAGTGCACGCCTGTAGTCCCAGCTACTTGGGAGGCTGAGGCAGGAGAAACACTTGAGCCGGAAGGCAGAGGCTGCAGTCAGCCAAGATCGTGCCACCGCACTTCAGCCTGGGCAACACAGTGAGACCTCGTGTCAAAAAAAGAAAGGCTAAAAACAGATTTCTTTTTCTTCAATCACAGAATTTTGTTTTTTTGAGGGTGCAGTGACATGATCATAGCTTTCATGATCCTCCCACCTCGGCCTCCCATCTTGGTGTTCCATGTAGTTGAGACTACAGGTGTCCACCACCATGTCCAGCTAATTTTTCTATTTTTTTTTTTTTTGTAGAGACAGGGTTTCATCATGTTGCCCGGACTGGTTTCAAATTCCTGGGTTCAAGTGATCCACCCACCTCTGCCTCCCAAAGTGCTGGGATTACAGGCATGAGCCACTATGCCCAGCCAATTAGAGAAATTATATGTGGGGAAGCTCACATTTGATTCATATTTAAAAAGTGGTTTCAGAGGTGACCTATTAGTTTACAATTAACGGAAAGAGCTCTAAGAAGTCTGGCTATTTCTTATACAGATAACACAATAAGATCATATTCCTTACCCTGACAACTTGCCGAGTACTTGTAATGAAGGCTTTTCTTATACTCAATTCAGTTGCATCGAGGTTAAATTTTCTAGGATTTGCTTCAACTATGCGTAGGTCAAAAAGTCAAGGTAAAACAATTTCATCATCAAAGCCTGACAACATCCTGTTAACTCACTGAATCTCTCACATGCAAACAAATAAAATCTGGCTCAAACTTTCTGAAAACATAGTCAGCTGGACACCAATCATTCTCAGACTTCCTCTGCCCGCAGCCACTGGAGGGAGGATCCCTTTGCCCCAAGACAGAGATGACCTGTCGGATTAGGAAGCACAGCCCCTGCTGATGAGCTTCACTACAAACACTTAGGGCTATCTGACCACAGCTGAGCTGGGTTCTTCCTGTTTGCCAACACTTGTGTCTATCCTTTTTTGACTCCTGATCATCTTTACTAAGCCAGCTTTTGCATGTCTTTTTCTCCTGCCATTCCAAATCACTTCCAATTATGCCAAGATGCTAACCCTACTTCTTAATCTAGGGAGATCAGGCCTTCTTCAGAGAAGCTGCCTTCATTCTCTTACCCTCTGGCCTGGTCCACTGCACCATGTCAGACACTTGCATAGCTCGCTACACTTCTCTTTCATAATCTGCAGGTATCTATGTGTGTTATTATTTGATTACCATCTGTCCCCCATCCCTATCCACTCAAAGTTCTGTGAGGGCTGGTATAGTGTTTATTAATCTAATCTCCATAACCAACAAAATGCCTGGTACGTAGTATACTCAATAAACATTTGCTGGTTGAATGATGAGTATCTATTAAAACTTTCGTTTTTTTAACCTCACATTTTCTCTATCTCCCCTAACTTTTTTTCCTTCCCTCCTGTCTCAAGGGAAGAATTATCTCCCTGTAACTGTGTTTTTGATCCTGCCCCCTCACATATTTGCCACTAATCTTAGAGAACATACTTGCCTTTTAATAATTTAAAAGGTACCCGGGGTCATCATGAATAACAAAAATTTATTCCATGTATCAACTGCATACGAATCTGTGCTAACTATAGGGGGATCCTGACAGAAGCTGGTTTTCTTGATTTATCTCACTTAGAGAAAAAACAAAACAGAACTCAGAGCATGCAAGCGGCATATCTTCCATCTAAAGTTTTGGTTAAGTGGGATTTCCGGTAGAAAAGAAAAGGCCATATAATGAAGTTTTTACAGTTCTCCAGTGCATGAGTCAGATCAGTGGACTCATTTCACATCAACACCATGAATTAGCAGAACAGATCTGCTTTTACTAAATGCAGTTTCATGGAACAAGATGCCTCTTCAATGGACGGCGCCCACTGAACATCACTTCTTAAACATGACAGTCTACAAAAAGATTTTTTGATCTCTAATTACCAAAGTGTAACACTGGCCTATATGTACCTCTATACGATAATGACCGCTAGCACTATTACATAAGCTGTTTGCCAGGTGCCATTCTAAACTCTTTACCTGTATAATCCCAATAATCCTATGAGGTAGGTACTCTTGTTATCCTAACTTTCCACTAAAGAGGAAACTGAAGCACAGGGGGTTAAGTCATGGGCCCAAGTAACATGGTAACCGGTTGTGATACTGTAACATAATAAATACAAATTTGGTCTCTGCACCTCATTCCTGGCAAACAGCTCCTAGATCCCTTAGAATCTCCAGAGTGATGAGTATCTTTTGTATGTTAATGGGATAACTGATGGCTGGGGGTTTCTAGATAGCCTCAGGATGAGGGGCTGGTCCCCAGAGAAACCAACCATGTGATTAGACAGTTGAAGCTTTCAGCCCCATGCTCAACCCCCTACCCCAGGGGAAAGGGACTGACGGCTGAGTTGATCACCAATGGCCAACTGATGCGATCAATCATGCCTACGAAATGAATCCTCCCCAAACACCTAGAAGGACAGACTTCAGGAAGCTTCCAGATAGGTGAACATGTGGAGGTTCCTGGAGGCACCTGAAGAGGGCCTGGAAGTGCTGCACCTCTTCCCCTACACCTTGCAAGCATCTCTTCCATCTGGTCATTCATCTGTACTCTTTGTAACATCCTTTACAATAAACGGATAAACCTAAGGAAACTATTTCCCAGAGTTCTGTGAACTGCTCTTGCAAATTAAATTAATTTGATCCATGGAGGGAGTTGTGGGAACTCCTATTTATACCTGGTCAGTCGGGAGCACTGGTCACAACCTGGGGCTTGCAACTGGCATCTGAAATGGGAGCAGTCTTGTGGGACTGAGCTCTTAACCTGTGGACCTGATGCTATTTCCACGTAGACAGTGTCAGAAATATCATACCGACTTGAGTGTGAGGGTAGAGACTTTAAAAAAAAAAGAAAAATAGGGTTTTTTTTTTCCCCCTTTACATTGGTAGAGCCAGGACTTGAACACCAGGAATCTGATTCCAGGGTCCAGAGTCATAATCATTACACCATGCTGCCTTTATATATATATATTTATGGTACAGGATTTGTCACACACTGTACAAGAATGTGGCTACTCTACCTTAACTTACTGGGCAAATACTTTAAAGATATCACAGTACAAGGAAGAGCAACAAACATCAACCAATTATAAAAGAAAATGTTTCATCTACATAGTGGAAACAACTGGAGAAAAACTTGTCCGTTTGTCTATTTACCCACAATGGCACAGACACCACAGAAAAGGATATTGATGGTTTCATCAAGGTCCTCTAGATCCCACTCTATGCTCCGGAGGTTGTTTCTCAGCTCGTTGGTGGTCCAGTCGATTTCTTCCCTTGTTGCTGTGGAGGGGTCCTGGAGGAGCTCTGTCCATCTCTGAAACAATCCCTGGGCAGTGTTGACAGCTTTCTGTACCTCTCTGTAATCAAGATGAGGCAAAGGAGAGAAATTACAGACAACATTCCATGGACAAGTTACTGCAGGATTTAGGCTAACATTTATGATCATACACCATCCTCAGCAACCACCATTCCCACAGAAGGCTCTTCACAGACAAATGTCAAAGTTCAAAACTTTGATACACAGTCTGAGTATTATGTTCTCAGCTGATGCTTAGAATACAATATCCATTATTTAAGCAGCTACAATATCAAGTTTGTTGGGGAAGGACAAATTTAATATTTTTCTCTGAACAGACTATACATAATAGTATAATGAAGCAATCCCACAAATCAACTAAAGGGCAATGGGCATTCCCACATGCTTTCACTTGGTGTGGTAGTATTAATAAATTATACTCAGATGAAAAAGTCCTAATATAGCCTTTCTTTTCCTGGTGTGGGAGGAATGAGAATGCTGGAGGGAAGGTTACTCTTATACAGCTCCCGTTTTATTATAGGTTAAGAATTTTAATCCCAGAAATTTTTAAACACAAAATCTCATTCAATTTCCAAACATTATTAGCTTTAAATATACCTACTTTCCTTAATTAAGCAATACCATATACCAGATTAGTGTTTGTTTTTGTTTTGTTTTTGAGAGGGAGTCTTACTCTTTTTTTTTTTTTTGGAGACGGAGTCTCGCTCTGTCGCCCAGGCTGGAGTGCAGTGGCCGGATCTCGGCTCACTGCAAGCTCCGCCTCCCAGGTTTATGCCATTCTCCTGCCTCAGCCTCCCAAGTAGCTGGGACTACAGGCGCCCGTCACCACACCCGGCTAATTTTTTGTATTTTTTAGTAGAGACAGGGTTTCACTGTGTTAGCCAGGATGGTCTCGATCTCCTGACCTCGTGATCCGCCCGCCTCGGCCTCCCAAAGTGCTGGGATTACAGGCTTGAGCCACCGCGCCCGGCTGAGATGGAGTCTTACTCTTTTGTCCAGGCTGGAGTGAAGTGGTGCGATCTCGGCTCACTGCAGCCTCCATCTCCCGGGTTCAAACGACTCTTCTGCCTTAGCCTCCCAAGTAGCTGGGATTACAGGCACCTGCCACCACGCCTGGCTAATTTTTGTATTTTTAGTAGAGACGGGGGTTTTGCCATCTTGGCCAGGCTGGTCTTGAACTCCTGACCTCAGGTGATCCACCTGTCTCGGCCTCCCAAAGTACTAGGATTACAGGCATGAGCCACCGCGGCCAGCCAGATTAGTGTTTTTCTTGTTCAGAAAATGAGACTAGGCCATTAAGTGCTATGATCTAGCATGCTTTTAGATTAGATATAGTCACAAGATTTTAAGAACTTTTATCCCCACCACTGGGCCAATATCCACCATTTAAATGTTATAATCTAATACTACCACATATAAAAGCCAAAAAAGAGTCATTTTATAATCATATGGTCTCTCATGTTTAAAGATGATAATCCCACTGCTCCCAAACTATAAGAACTGTTTTGATCCTTCTATGATTTCTTCTGGAACACAGACTACAAAAAAGCATTCTAGATGATTAGGGTGTTTGTTGTCTATGGCTTTAAGACAGAATTCACACGCATCCTATACCCTCTGACGTTTCAAGTACTGGAAAAAAGAAAGCACTAACAAAAAAGAAGAAAAGCACCTTACAATATTTAGGTATATGGCATACCGATGAGAGCTAAGAGGCTGAATGTTAAACAGAGGATACAGCTACTAGGCGCAGGCTGAGTAAATAAGCAAGGTATATGGACAACAAATCTACCAAGGTCTATTCACATCTAGTTTACAGCTTAGGCAAGTCACCTCATTGTTCCTTTCATGTCAGCCTTTAGACTTTCAGTGCTAATGAGAAACCCTATTTAAGATAAAATGGGGAAGAATTAAGTGAGGTGCAAATCTATTTTCTTAACTCTTTATGGGATCTGGGTGATTTAGTGGAGAAAGAGCTATGTATCATTCCTTAATGCAAAGTAAGTCATCCTTTGGTATCCTGGGGGGATTGGTTCCAGGACCCCCACAGGATACCAAATCTGCAGATTCTGAAGTCCTTATATAAAGTGGCATAGTATTTGCATATAACCTACGCACATCCTCCTACATACTTTAAATCATCTCTAGACTATTTATAATACCTAATGTAATTTAAATGCTATGTAAATTGCTGTTATACTGTATTGTTTAGGGAATAAGAAAAAAAAAGTCTGTACATGTTCAGCAAAGATGCAACCATTCTTCTTTTTACTGAATATATTCAATCCTGAGTTGGCTGAATCCACAGATTTAGAACCCACAGAGATGGAGGGCTGATTGTATTGGTTTATTTGTAAGTACTGAGTATCATCTGCGATAATGCAAGACAGAGTTAAAGAGGTATCTGTAAAGACATCTTTTAAAGAATATAAAATTTATCAATTCTGTAAAGTAAATATGAATTCCTTTTTGAGAACTAGAAGCCTCAAACCAAGAAGCCTTGGGCTAGGGCTTAGGTTTGTTCTCCACCACCAGTACACAATTATTATGCTGGAATTAAATTCTAAGTAGCAATCTACGAACTTCTTTGGTCTCAGGAGACTCCTTTGAACTCTTCAAAATTATTGAAGACCTCAAAGAGCTTAGAGTTATGTGTACTATATATCTAATGCTATTTACTATATCAGGAATTCAAACAGACATTTTAAAAATATTTGTCAACTTTAAAATGTGAGCTTACATGTTAACAACGTTTTTATTTAAAAAATTCTAAAACAAAAAAAAATGTAGTGAGAATGGCATTGTTTTACATTTGTGCAAATCTCCTTAACAAATGTGGATTCTCATATCCACTTATACCATCAGTCTGTGGACATACATTTTGGTAGAAGCATATGATGAGAATCCAGCCTCATACAAGATATATACTTGGAAAAGGGAGGAGAATTTTGATAGTCTTTTCGGACAATTGTGAATGTACTTTTTTGATAGTATACCAATACTTGACAACTGGCTGTTAAAGGTTAGCTGCAATGTGGATCCTAAAACTGTATGAAAGAACTTTTTAGACTTTCTTATTTTACAATAATAATTTTCTTGGCCAGGTGCGGTGGCTCAAGCCTGTAATCCCAGCACTTTGGGAGGCCGAGACGGGCGGATCACGAGGTCAGGAGATCGAGACCATCCTGGCTAACACGGTGAAACCCCGTCTCTACTAAAAAAATACAAAAAACTAGCCGGGCGAGGTGGCGGGCGCCTGTAGTCCCAGCTACTAGGGAGGCTGAGGCAGCAGAATGGCGTAAACCCGGGAGGCGGAGCTTGCAGTGAGCTGAGATCAGGCCACTGCACTCCAGCCCGGGCGACAGAGCGAGACTCTGTCTCAAAAAAAAAAAAATAATAATAATGTTCTTGTTTTTCTTAGTTTACCAAGTAAAATGGGAAGGAGTATCTCAGTCATTAAGGAGCTTTGTCTCCCATACACTACGATCCATTGGTCAATCTTATACAGGCTGAGATTCCGTTATCCAAAATGCTTGGGACCAAAAATATTTGGGATTTTTTCAGATTTAGAATATTTGCATTATACTTACCAGTTGAGCACCCCAATCTGAAAATCCAAAATCCAAAATGCTCCAATGAGCATTTCTTTTGAGCATCTTGTTGGTGCTTAAAAAGTTTTGGATTTTGGAACATTTCATATTTGAGATGCTCAACCTGTACTTTGGATCTTTTACTTTTGGATGATTTTATAACATCATGTACTGGTCATTAGGAAAGTATCAGTCTCCTGAATACTGCAGAACCTCCAAATACCAGCTCATTTCATTACACAGTATCCAAAATCATAGTTGTTACTATCACCACCAATTTCATCAGAAAAACTTAAGTATTGGAAATCTGTAAGAGCACAGCAGTTGATATAGGCTCTCCAAACTTCTGTGTTTTTTTTTTTTTTAAACAAAAGGCTTTAATTTTATCACTGGTAAAAATACTGTCAGTTATTTTCCATGAAGTGACAGGTTCACCTCATTCATTTGTGAGAAAATATCTCGAGAATTTTAAAGATAATTCTGAGATTTGAGAAAGCCTGCAAGTCTGAGGAACCAGTTTATCATTCTCTCCAGTAAAAATGAGATTTTGCTAGAGGGAAAAACAGCTATTTCAACTCACAACTCAATCACATAAGTGCTTTTCCTAGAGACAACCATTTTATTTAACAATACATCACAAAAAAGCTTCATGTACATTTCCATTTTGCCAGTGGAATATTAAAATATATACTAAGGGAGAAGATATTTACAGATTACATATCTGATGAATGACATATCCAGAATATATTTTTTTAAAACTCTCAAAACTTAATAAGAAAAATCCAATTAAACAAGGCCAGGCGCAGTGGCTCATGTCTGTAATCCCAGCACTTTAGGAGGCCAAGGCGGGTAGATCACTTGAGGTCAGGAGTTCAAGACCAGCCTGACCAACACGGTGAAACCTCTTATCTACTAAAAATACCAAAAAATTAGCCGGGCATGGTGGTGGGTGCCTGTAATCCCAGATGCTCAGGAGGCTGAGGCAGGAGGATCACTTGAACCTGGGAGGCAGAGGTTGCAGTGAACCAAGATGATGCCATCGCACTCCAGTCTGGGTGACAGAGCAAAACTGTGTTTAAAAAAAAAAAAAAAAGGCAAAAGATTTGACCAGTCACCTCAGCAAAGACATACATATGACAGACAGCACAGGAAAAGATGCCCAATATCATTAATGACATGCAAATTAAATCTTCAATTAGCTACTACTACATATTTAGAATGGATTACAATGAAAACAAAACTGACAATGCGAAGTGCTGGAAAGGTGGTGGTGTAACCAGAACTCTCATACCTTACTGGTGGACAGGCACAAATAGTACAGCCATTTCCAAATAGTACAGCCATTTGGAAGAGAGTTTGGTTGTTAAACATCTATTTAATGTATGACCCAAAAGTCCCACTCCTAAGTGAAATGAAAACTTGTGTTCACACAGCCTGCACATTTTTATAGTAGCTTTACTAATAACAGCCAAAAATTGTAAACAACCCACATGTCCTTCAACTAGTGAGTGGATAAACTGTAGTGTGTATATATACATATATATATATAAAACAGAATACTATTCAGCAATAAAAAGGAATAAACTACAGCTACATACAACAACATAGACGAATCTCAAATGCATTAGGCTAAGCGAAAAAGCTAGACTTAGAAGGCCACGTACTATACAATTTCACTGACAAAACATCCGGAAAAGGCAGAATTATAGGAACAGGAAACAGTTCAGTGTTTGCCAGGTGCTGGACATGGGGGAAGGACCAGAAGGCATACAGAGAAACGTTTTGGGGTGATGGATCTGTGTTATATCCTACTTGTGGAAGTGATGATTACACAACTATGTGAATCTGTCAATTTCACAGATGTGTATACCAAAGAGGTTGCTTTTCACTGTAGGTAAATTGTAACTTTAAAAAAATGAGAAAAATTATACTTGAGGGTCAAGATTTTATAAAATTAATAAGCTTTACTGTTTCATGAAGAATATTCTTTTGTTTGTTTGTTCGTTTGAGACAGAATCTCACTCCGCCACCCAGACTGGAGTGCAGTGGTGCTATCTCAGCTCACTGCAACCTCCGCCTCCCGGGTTTGATCGCTTCTCCTGCCTTAGCCTCCCGAGTAGCTGGAATTACAGGTGCGCACCACCACACTCAGCTAATTTCTGTATTTTTAGTAGAAACAGGGTTTCACTATGTTGGCCAGGCTGGTCTCAAACTCCCGACTTCAAGTGATCCGACTGGCTCAGCCTCCCAATGTGCTAGGATTATAGGCATGAGCCACCGTGCCTGGCCTCATGAAGAATATTAAGGGAATATATGACTTTTTTTTTCCTTTTTTTACTGTTAGTATAAAGTGATGAGGAATATCACAGAAAGCATGGCACAGCGCCACTGCCTTGATTTTTGGTAAGCCACCAGGAGTTTTAGCCACCACAGCTTTGGTACCATCGGTGCAAATGTCAACACAGTGAAAAAGGCAGATAATATCTGAATATTATCATGAAAAGAGTTTTGAGCTGGTAGATCCTTCTGTGATCTACAATGTCTTAAGACACCGATAGGCAGATTGGAGTCAAGGAGTGTGCATGGGTGGATTATAGTGGCACTGAGTGTGAAGCAAGGAATCCTTAAGCATGCAAGAAGTAAAGCATGTCCTGAGTAAAAAATGAAAGAAATGGCAGGAATTATAAAAATGCTACAAAGCAATTGCAGAATAAAGCTCAGCACCCGACAGGCCTGACCAGTGAGTGAGTTGGCTTATTCCACTCTAAAGCTCTTACTTTTAAAAACAGGATTCCTGTTTAGTTTTCGTTTAGTAACACAGACATAAGAAAGGTAAACCAGTTGTTATTTTACATTTTTAAGATGGGTGTTTTAAGGGATTACAAAGGTGGAAACTGCCAACAACGGCTCAGATCTTGAAAGACAGCCAGAATCTGCAGCGTATCAAGGAATCCCATCACAATAGCAAGCAAAGAGGTCTAAGTGTAAAACCTCCCAACCATTCTTCCAATATCATTTCAGCTCAGCGTTAGCCTGAAAAATAAGGCATGAACTGGGAGCAGAAACAATGTTGGTCACAAGTCTTATTTGGAAGCCAACGATTAAAGGTAACCAGCATTTTCTAAAGCACGTGGGATTTCTAAACAGCTTCAAGAGCCACAAGACACACCTAATGTACAAATCTAACCAGGAAGACAACCCTCTCAATTCAGAACCACTTGTTAAGTACTTGCAACTAAAAACTGAAGATTACTTGGCATTCCAAGTAAGTCAATTCATAAAACAGTAGCATATCATCATGTCACCTATTTGAGATTTGTGAGGGTGTTTACAAGAGAAGTGCCCATCTACGTGATTTCACATTTCTTTCTCAGGAAAGGCAAGGGACTTGTTTCAGGATCAGTTGGCTGGTGATGCATGACCCACAAATGCCCACCCACCACTGCTGTCTGTTCTACACAGCTAGCCCATGTGAGCACTGCACTCTGTGCGGAGCACTTCATTTTGAGGAGTGCTTCCCGCTGAGTGAGCAGCTACAGCTACTGACTTCTTAGGCAACAGAGATCCATTTTTGTCTGTCTCCAGAAAGGTGACAACCACAGATAGTGCTTCTTTATCCCTTATCTTTATGTCTGATTTAGCTATTTTTTTCCCAACTATGTAATTAGAAAAATTAAAGTCTGATACCCAGAACTTTCCATGAGGGAGTATACCTTGAAGCAGGTACACCTTGAATTTTCAGAGTTCTTCAGCTTAGCAAACTCTTGGTAAATAACAATCTGCTCACCCATAGCTTGGAGAATCATGTCCGGCAGCATTTCACTGAAAACTTGCTGATGACCTTCCTAGGAATTAGTTTTAGCTGCTGACCCAGAGAAGCCTTTTTCAAATCCTTGAAAGACGGCTATCTCCACACATCAAGCAAATCTTGCACTATTTGTCACACATGCTGCCCAAATCAGTCTCGTCTGATACAGGTAGCATTTCATGGATACCAAGAGCCAGTGTTGGCAATACTAGGGATGTGGCTTTCCCCCTTGCTGTCTACAGAACAGCCCATCAAAATCATGGGACCTGTCATCTTCTCATGGACTGAATTCCCTACAGACACCAGAATGAAGGCTCTTCACGGCAATTCACCACAATGCACACAGGACCACTTACAATGCAGAGCTTTCCCAGTAAGTAGCTGTCAAAAATGGAAACACTGCCCACATCTTTGAAGACTGTATCTTTTGGGAAAAACAAAATAAAGTCATCCAAGCATCCAGATTCTTTTTTTTTTTTTTTTTTAGATAGAGTTTCACTCTTTGCCCAGGCTGGAGTGCAATGGCATAATCTCAGCTCAGCTCACCGCAACCTCCACCTCCCAAGTTCAAGCGATTCTCCTGCCTCAGCCTCCCGAGTAGCTGGGATTACAGGCATGTGCCACCATGCCCGGCTAATTTTGTAATTTTAGTAGAGATGGGGTTTCTCCATGTTGGTCAGGCTGGTCTCAAACTCCTGATCTCAGGTGATCCACCCACCTTGACCTCCCAAAGTATTGGGATTACAGGCGTGAGCCACCGCGCCCAGGCAATTCTTCCATTCTTCATAAATAAAAAGTTGATGCTGGCAGAACCAACCTCATTTGTTTTTGAAGTTAGCCCAACATTGATCCCTTGTCACTGATAGGTGAGCCTCTTCCATACAACCTCCCAATCTGGTACACCACCAAACTAGCCTCTGGGGCCACAAGTAATACATCCAGATGTCCAAAAAAAATCACAAAGTTTTCTTACCTGTATCTAACCACATTTGCCAAGTAAAATGAAAAGAATATCGCATTTTAGGGCACTTTTTCCCCCAGTATTTGTCATTCAGTTGTACCAACAAATTGCATAATTGTAGCCACAATCCCCATCATCCTTTTCTCTGTTGTGGTTGAGCCAGGGTCTCACTATGCCACCCAGGTTGGAGTGCAGTGGTGCAATCACAGCTCTCCAACTGTGATTCACCGGTTGTGATTCACCAACATTCAAGTGGTGTAATCTTTAATTCCTGGGCTCAAAGGATTCTCCTGTCTCAGCCTCCCAAGTCACTAGGACTACAGGTGCACTCCACCATGCCAAGTTAATTTTTTTTATTTATTGCAGAGACAGGGTCATGCTGTTGCCCAGGCTGACCTCAAACTCTTGGCCTCAAGTGATCCTCCTGCCTTGGCCTCTCCCTTCAGCCTTTTTATTTCTCCTTTCTTCTTTGCCCATGCAGCCAGACTCTGAATTGGCATCCGTTCAAGTTATCGTGGTTATTTAACAATGACCCCAAAATGTAGTGGTGTAAAACAACCATTTATCATGTCATGTCATGGAGTCTGTAGATCAGGAATCAGACACAGCAGAGCTGACTTGTCCCTGTTCCACAATGTCTGGGACCTCAGCTGAAAAGATTCAACAGGCTGGGGCTGTAAAGGCATCACATCTTTCCATCTCTCCACAGTCTGCATGCATATTCTAACAGAGTGGCTTCAATGTAACTGGACTTGTTACATGTTAGCTCAGGGTAGCCTACGCTTGTGTCCCAAGATGAAAGACGCAGACACAAGGTATACTGGTTGTCTTTTATGACTTAAGCTTTAGGAATCAAGCAGAGTCACTTCTGCTTCAATCTGTTAGTCAAAGCAGTTTATAAAGGTCTGCCCAGGTTCAAAGGAAAGGAATACAAACTCCAGTTTGATAAAAGAATGCCAGCTTCACAATTTAAGAAAAGCAAACAGCAGGGCGTGGTGGCTCACGCCTATAATCCCAGCAGTTTGGGAGGCCGAGGTGGGTAGATGACCAGGTCAGGAGTTCCAGACCAGCCTGGCCAATACAGTGAAACCTGTCTCTACTAAACATACAAAAATTAGCCGGGTATGGTGGCATGCGCCTGTAAATCCAGCTACTTGGGAGGCTGAGGCAGAAGAATCGCTTGAACCTGGGGGGAGGAGGTTGCAGTGAGCCGAGACTGCACCACTGCACTCCACTCTGGGCGACAAGAGCGAGACTCAAAAGAGGAAGGAAGGATGGACGGAAGGAAGGAAGGAAGGAAGAAAGGAAGGAAGGAAGGAACGCACGCACGCACGCAGAAAAGTAACACAGGACAGAACATTTATTGGTGCAGCCATCGTTGAAAAAAATACAATCTGCCACAACTCCTTTATCTGGGACAGCACCTACTCTGCAAGTCTCTTTACAGAGGGATACCCATTTCATCAATACAGTAAAAGAGGCTAGTCAAGGCTGAAAGTTTCCATTCTAGTAATGAAACGTGAAAAACTCAGGTTGAGCGAGCCTCTGCAACCACATCAGACTCCCACTCCTCACTCTCCTCCAACTGGTTCCTGCCCCATACCCCACAAACCTGGTTTCACCAGCAATCTCTCCGGAAAGAGAGGAGCTCTTTTTATTGCTTGACTTCTACATTCACGTCGTTTGTATTTGAAAGGAACACATGCACGGGCACACCCTTTACTTGACTTTACTGCCATTTCCAAATTCAACCACACTGTAACATATTTTGTAATTACTCTTGTGAAAATGAAACATCATTTTTACTCAGTTACCTACAACGATATACAAATTTTGACCCTAACTTACTGCTGCTTCCACAACTCCACCAATGACACTGCAGGTCAAAGTCAGGAGTGAATTTAACTTGTCCTCATTTTTGGTGCACTTGACACCATGGCCCATTATACTTATTTTCTTGAAACTCTCACTTCCTCTGTATCTGTGACATTGTGCTGTTCTAGTTTTCCACCAGTTTTCTCCTTCCTCTTCCTCCACTGGATCCCAATGTTTCTCAGCACTCTTTTTGTGGCCTCTATGAGCTCATCAGCATTCACAAGTTCAAAGTACCCCTCTTAAGTTGATGACTCCCCCACTACACTTCCAACCCTAACCACTCAGCGAGGCTTAACTCCTGTATCTTTAGATGCCTATAGGATCATTCCATTTGCCTAAAACCAAACTAATCATAGCCTCCCTGCAGAACATAATGTATTCAAAACAAACAAAACAGAAAAATCTGCTTCCCTTTCTAGCTTCCTCATTTTAGCCAACAGTGCCACCATTTTCCAAGTTTCAACACTTGTCTAGACAAGAGTCATTTTTGACTCCTCCTCCTACTTCTTACCTTGCACAACCTCTACGTAAATCCAATCACTGAATTTTTAGATCTGGAAGGAACTTTCAAGATAATCTAGTTTGTGCTCATTAAACAAATAAGAGACCTTGGGGCTCAGACATATTGGCTGCTTGCCTCAAGTTCTTCCAACCCTGATTATGAGACACTTTCTATTACCAAGACTTATTTAATTGCATTTTTGCAAAGCTTCCACACAAATCTTTTTTCTTTTTTTTTTTTTTTGAGACGGAGTCTTGCACTGTCACTGGGGCTGGAGGGCAGTGGCGCGATCTCGGCTCACTGCAAAAGAGGGTTCAAGCGATTCTCCTGCCTCAGCCTCCCAAGTAGCTGGGACTACAGGTGCCCGCCACCACACCCAGCTAATTTTTTTGTATTTTTAGTAGAGATGGGGTTTCACCATTTTGGCCAGGCTGGTCTCGAACTCCTGATCTCATGATTCGCCCTCCTCAGCCTCTCAAAGTGCTGGGATTACAGGCATGAGCCATCGCACCTGGCCCACAAATCTATTTTCTTTGTAGAATCAGAACATCTGGGTGTGAACTCTTAAAAGCTGACTATAAGCAAGTGAATAGCAACTGCTAGTTTAAAAACTGCCTCCTGATTTAGAATTTATGATAGAAATCAGATTAAATTTAAACTCCTCAGGCAGGTATTCAAACCCCCTCCCACTCCTCCTCCTACCCAAACTGGCTGACTTTAATATCAAGCATGGTTTCTCACTAAAACAAATTCTGTTTCAGTTGGCAGGTCTTCTTCCCATCTTTATCTTTCTTATTCCTGGTTCTAGACTTCTGCTGAGTTGTTTCCCCAGCCTGGAAGAGCCTTACACCTCAGCAGACACTTCCTTCAAGGCCCAGATTGACCAGCATTCCCAGTATGGGTCTTTCTTTTCTTTCGAATCTCCACAGCATCTCAACTCTACTGCAAAATCTTACACAATGTATCTTTCACATATCTGCATAGTGTTCTCCAAACTAGATGACAATCTGAGGAGCTAAATAATATTAAGCACTCAATAAATTTATAATAAAATCTTGCAAAGTTGTTTTTACAATGAAACACTGGATTCTGCTTTTCAGAAAGTATTAAATGAGATTTGATTTACATTCAATTTTACTGGGCCAAAATTAACAAACAAGGGTTATTTTTTCACAGTGACTCTACCAATAAACAGTTTTTCGATGTGAACAGAATGCATGATGCCTTCGAGGAGCTCATAATCTAGTGTTAATAAAGCTAGATATACAGACAGAGAAGGTTAAAGAATACAACATATGCCATCTTACTCATCTGCTTACTTATGTCATTATTTCAACATCAATCCACAGCCAAAAACCTGGAAATAAAACTATTATCACGCTGGGCACGGCGGCTCATGCCTATAATCCCAGCATTTTGGGAGGCCCAGGTGGGCAGATCACTTAAGGTCAGGAGTTTAAGACCAGCCTGGCCAACATGGCGAAACCCCATCTCTACTACAAATACAAAAATCAGCCGGGCATGGTGGCGGGCTACTTGGGAGGCTGAGGCAGGGAGAATCGCTTGAACCCGGGAGGCAGAGGTTGCAGTGAGCCGAGACACGCCACTACACTCCAGTCTGGGTGACAGAGTGAGACTGTCTCAAAAAAAAAAAAAAAAAAAACTATCCTCATCAGACACACAAAACCTCCAAAGCAATAAAACAGCAAAGAGCCATGACATTCATATGACATTCATGCCTTTTATCCATAGGATTGGCTCACTTATACTCAATCTCCACATGCTCAGTTACATGGTTTTCTTCTGGGTCTGATTAGAAGTTGCAAATTCTAAAAGGCGGCTAATTCTAAAAGCTTGTCAGCAAGGGAGGAAAAAAAATACAGAACTAAACTGTCAAAATGGGTTCACTCAACAAACACTGAGTACGTCCCTACTGAATACAAAGATGAAGACTGCAAGATTTAAATATGATATTTTCACCCAGTAGATTAGTAAAGGCTTTTTTTAATGAAAATCCCAGTACTGGGAGCAAGGGAACTGGGTCCCTCCAACACTTTGTGGGGCATAGGGGAATATTCTGGAGGACAATGTGGTAGTATGCATCCAACGCTTTGCTGTGCTTGCCCTCTGAATTAGCAATTATGCTCCAGGAATACAGGCTATGAAAATCAGAAGCAGCAATACAGACCTATGACAAGTAGGCTTATCACCACATTAATTGTAGTGTGATCATAAATACAATTTATCCTCCAGGATGGACATTTATATGACAAAATATAATACAGTCATTAAAAGCTGCCACCCAGAAGTTTGAAGGATATAAAGAAATACAGATGAAAACGTCATAAAATAGGCCAGGTGCGGTGGCTGACGCCTATGATCCCAACACTTTGAGAAGCCAAGGTGTGTGGATCACCTGAGGTCAAAAGTTCAAGACTAGCCTGGCTAACAGGGTGAAACCCCATCTCTACTAAAAATACAAAATTAGCCAGGTGTAGTGGCGCACATCTGTAGTCCCAGCTACTTGGGAGGTATGGCAGGAGAATCACTTGAACCTAAAAGGTAGAGGTTACGAGGTTACAGTGAGCTGAGATCATGCCACTGCACGCAAGCCTGGACAACAGAGTGAGACTCTGTCCCCCCCGCCCAGAAAAAAAAAGAAAAAGTCATAAAACCATATATAAAGTATAATCCCAATTTTTAAAATGACCATATTATATATATATATAAAATATATATTTATAATAAATATATAAATCCTGGCCTTTCCACATACAAGCCTATCAAGTTGAAGTTTTTTACTAAGTTTCATTTTCCTTATTGTGAAATGATGACAATAATAATAATACTTCATAAGGATAAAAGAGCAATCCCTGTTGTGGGATTCTGTTCTGAACAGGACATTGACAATGTCAAAACCCGCCAAAAGGAGCTTCCAACATTCAAGCGCTAACCACTGTATGTTTAAGTTACAACAGCTTTCTAACTCGTCTCCTTTTTCATTTTTCCTCACACTGAAGCCTCCAACACTACTACCAAATCAATATTCCTAAAATCCCAATTTCATGTCATTTCCTTGCTTTAAAAATCTGCAATGGCCTCAAGATGAGATTCTCCTTAGGTCAACACAACTTGACCCTTTTTGACCTGCACTGGGACGTATTGACAGTAGCTGTGAAAACAGGTTGCTCTAATTTGAATCCTGAGTACACCACTTATTAGCTGTGTAACCCTAGGCAAGTAAGTTAACCCCTCTAATACTTCCTCAGCTTCTCATCTCTAAAATGTGGCTAGTATTCATCATATGGGTGTTTTTACAGAGTGAAAATTCATATAAAGTGCTTACTTAGCACTTCATATGAATGCCTGGCACTGAAGATGCATCCTTTAAATGTGAGCTGTTACTACTGCTTCCCTAAACTGTATACTCCACCTGGGCTGCTCTTCTAGATCATTTCTAACACACACTGCCCAACTTAGGACTTTTGCTGGTGGTGGTCTCACCCATGAGGCACCATTCAATCACAATCACCACCACCAACAAAGAGTATGTGTTCAACATTTACACTAAATATTCAAGGTGCAGGCTGGAAATACAGGAGGGGAAAAAAAAATAGTCTCAACCCTCAGAGCTCCTAGTCTAATAATGAAAGACAGAGGAAGAGGTCCAATAATTCGGGGTGACAAAGGAAGCATTTCCTGGAGGCAAGGGAGATGCTTACACTGACTCCAGAAGGCTGCGTGGGTGAAGCAGGCAGTGTGGGTGCACGTAGAGTAAGAGCATGCAGTACAGCAATCATAGTCACTGTATTGAGTCTGGCACTGCTGGAGTACTAAGACTAAGGGAGAGCAGAGGCTAGATCAGGGAGGTCAGGAAGTGTTGGCACTTTATTCTGCAGGCCAACAGCAGCCACTGAATAATATTAAGTAGGGTACACCTGCCAGGGGCTCTAGAAAAGCTTACACTGTGCTGTCCAATACGGAAGCCATATACAACTACTGACTGGAAATGTGGCTAGTGTGACAGAAATTAAATTTTAATTAATGTAAACTTGGTAACTGACATGCAATTCAGTTATCAAAAAACTTTCATGTATGTTTGGAACAATTAAGAGTATGTAGACCAGGCGCGGTGGCTCACGCCTGTAATCCCAGCACTTTGGGGGGCCGAGGCAGGCGGATCAGAAGGTCAGGAGATTGAGACCATCCTGGCTAACATGGTGAAACCCCATCTCTACTAAAAAATACAAAAAATTAGCCAGGCATGGTGGCGGGCGCCTGTAGTCCTAAAAATAAAAAAATTACCCAGGAAATACAAAAATTAGCCAGGTGAGGTGGCACCCACCTGTAGTCCCAGCTACTCAGGAGGCTGAGGCGCAAGAATCGCTTGAACCTGGGAGGCAGAGGTTGCAGTGAGCTGAGATTGCACCACTGCACTCCGGTCTGAGCAACAGAACAAGACTCTTGCCTCAAAAAAAAGAAAGAAAGAAAAAAAGAGTATTTAATGAACTTTAAATACAGATAAATTATTTCTGATGAAAATTTAATGTCCAAATTTAAATGTGCAGTAAGTGTAAAATATGTATTAGATTTAGAAGACTTAGTGCAAAAGTAAAATATCTCATCAATCTTTATATTAATCACACGTTGAATATTTTGAATGTATTAGAGATTACATTAGAATTAATTTCACCTGTTCCTTTTTATTTTACTGTGGCTACTAGAAAATGTAAAATGACGTACGTGGCTGGCATTATACTTCTATTGGACAGCACTGATCCAATAGATCCCAGGACAGCTGAAAGAGGAAATGAGACCAGAAGCAGGAAGAACAATTAAAAAACTCTTTGATAAGCATCCAGGTAAGAGAGACAGACTTGATTATCTAAATTCTGCCCATCTTCAAAATCTAATTCAAGATATACGTACTGCCTCCAAAAGCTTTCCTAATCCTAACAATTCCCAAGGAGAAGCCTTTCTCTGAACTCCTGGGGCACGCAGCATTCACTTCAACACTCATTCATTTGCCACCTGTCATTTCTACTTAATTTTGGGGTAATTTGTTTCTCAGATTAGACTAGAAGCTCCTAGGCCATAATTTAGGCACCTTTAATTTTTCCATGCTGTGTAATGCATTCTTGACACTTTTAATAAACACAGGTGCATGACTCCCAAAAAATCTGGATACACTTTCATGGGCGACTTTACCTTTCCACAGTAGAAGGTACTGAGAATCTCTTTTCCTTCAAGAACCTTAAAGACAGGAGCTAAAATGATGTAAAAGTCAATCAAAACTCCGAACCAAAGTTCCAATAAAGTAGTGATATTTAATCAGTGAACAAGCATTAGTAGACTGTATTGGATACCGTCAAGAAAAAAAAAAAAAATGCCACGACGGCAGAAGAATTTAGGCTTTTGACAAATTCCATAAAAAGTCAAACAAAAAATTTCTGATCATCTCTGATCTCCACTGCCAGAGATAACCTTTGCCAACCTAAGCATTAAGAACTTTCAATCAAGGAAAAAACACATTTTTAAAATTAACCCCTAATCAATTCTTCTAATAAATATCACATTTTCCAGGTAGGGAGTCACATATTACCAGTAAATCTACAACTCAGCATTTTCCCATCTAAATTACAGTAAGGTGAAGAAAAAGACCTTTCCAGGAAAATGTTAAGAAATAGTATAAGTGTATTTTACTGCATCATCGATAAAATCTTTCACCTAAAATGACATTTAAATTTTCTACAATACTTGAGTATACAACAGCCAGCTTGTACCACTACAAAAACAGGAAGCTAGCAGCAACTAGGTAAAAGCAAGGGACATTCTGTGGTGATCAGTACTGATTTGGGAACTTTGCAGTTTTCAGATTTTTCATGTTTGACATTTAAAACAGAAAACTGACAAGTTTCTAATAAGAAACTAAAAGTTACATCAGAATTAATCTTCTTGCATTTGTTTAACGGCTACGAAGTGGATATTACAAAGTGCAGTTGAAGTTTCTATCTCCAAAGAAACAATCGAGCAAGATGGAGTTAGGACAGCTTATAAGGGAACAGAAGGCAGTTCTATTCTGAAAGGCAGAAGAAATGGGAGAAACCTGTCAAACAGCCTGGATGAAATCAAGGAGTTAACAAGCAACACTCATTTCCTTTAGCACTGTGAGAAAATTCCGGTTGCTAATAGAAAGCTGAGGAAAGTTTGGTTTGGCTTGTTTCATTTTGTTTTCCTTCCAAATCATCACTGAGTATGAAAGACTGCTTTCCTCTCCTCACATTACTCAGTAAAAACTCCCCCATTGAATTGTCTTCCTGTGCCCTGCTCCCCAGCCTCCCAGATCGGCCCCCGCCCCCGCCTCCCTCCCAGCAAACGTGCTCAGACGCCTCTGGGCTTGTTGTGGTCTCGCCAGTCTGCGGACGAGTGCTCCAAACTCAATGGACAATAGAGTTCACCCCCGTCAACACGAACTACAAAGCTCAGGAGGGCCATTTCCCTTTTCCTGCCCAGATGCTGTTTTCGCTCCTTCGAAGCAAGGTCCCATGCTCGAATAGACGGTCAGTATGAGCCAGGACCTGCGTGTCTCCTTCTCCACCTGCAGAGCTGCTGAGCCCCTTGACCCCCAAATAAGTTGTACCGCAGCGCACAGGCCAAAAAGGCCCCACCACCACCAGGGGCTTGGCTGGGGACAGTGGCTTCACGATCCAGGTAGGGATGGAGGGGACGTCTCTGGACGCTTGGTCATGGCCCTCAAGACTAAGCCGTCTCCACTGTGCCCCCTCCCCAGCTCCAACTTGCCTCCCCTCCCCCTACTGCGAGAAGACCGAGGAGGTGCGGGCAGGCAACACCGCCACCTCTTCCTCCGGTGGAGCCCTCGGCCGACACTCACCCTTTCACCACAAAGAAGGGGTCCTCCATGGACATGGCGTCCCGGCCCCGGCCGCCTCCACCTCCACCGCGCACAGGGCGCCCGTGCCTCCCGGCCTCCCTCCGCCCACCCCGCCTGTTCCCGCAGCCGCCCGCGCCTTAGTCTGGGGGACGCCGAGCAGCGGGCACGCGCGCAAGCCAGGTGCACCGGACGACCGCTGGTCCAGCACTCGCTCAGCACTACTGGCCGAATCCTGGACTCAAGCGCCGGCCCCCTCTGCAGCCTCCAGTCCCGGCTCCTCCCGGCGCGTCGGAGAGCCTGACCCCACCCCCGGGACCCTCGGCCGCGGCCAATCACGAAAGCCGCCTGAAGCACAACTTCCGCACCCCACTCACGTGACCAGGGCCTGCCCCTCCCCCCAGCGGGCGGGGCCTGGGTCTGCGTCACTCGGCCCTGGAGGCGGAGCCGTCGGGGCGTGGGAGGTGGATGGCTTTCTACCGCCCTCTCCTCGGGCTTGAAGGTGAAGAGCGGCTTGGTCCCTCGGAGGCAGGCAGTCAGCTTTTCAGGATAAGTTGTAGTTGTACCTGTTTTGCAGAATCCTCTTACCTTTCCTCTACTTTTAATACTTGATTTTGACAGTATGTAATTTATAAATCTATCTGGTCCTCGACTTAAAATGAAGCATAGTATCTGATTATGATGCTACACAGCTCCTTCAAGTAGGTCTTACTTTGTGTTGGACAGTGTGCTAAAAAGTTATGTATGCATCATCTCAGTATCCTTTGGGGTAAGGTATTATTCCCCTCCTTCCCCTTTTTGGGGGGCAGGGACTCTCTCTGTTACCCAGGCTGGAGTGCAATGGCACAATCACAGCTCATTGCACCCTCGACCTCCTGGGCTCAAGCAGTCCTCTCGCCTCAGCCTCCCGAGTAGCTGGGACTACAGGTGAGAGCCACCACGCCTGGCTGATTTTTAAATTTTTTGTAGAGATAGAGCTCTCAGTATATTGCCTAGGCTGGCCTCGAACACCTGAGCTCACAAGATCCTCCTGCCTCTGCCTCCCAAAGTGGTGGGATTATGGACGTGAGCCACCACGCCATCCATTTTTCCCATTTTGTAGATGAGAAAATAAGTTCAGAGAGGCTTCAAGACTTCCTGTAGTCACACAGCCTGGATAGAGCAGAACTGCAGATTCTGTGCACTTGCCACCAGATGGAGTGTACTTTCTGTTGCTTTACATTCTGCAAATAACCATGTAAAGTAATTTTTCATACAGCATATGGTGCCTCCCAGGAGAGCGCACCTACAAGGAATAAAGAAGGGGCCAGGTATGAAAACTTCCTCTCACTGTGGTTCAAGAACTATTCCAGAAAACATTTTGCCCAGAACCTTAGCCAACTCATATGCTAGACATGCTGTGGAGTTTGTGGATGAGGATTGTGGACTTTGATTGCTGAAAATCATTGAGCACTTACTTCGTGTGTGTCAGGCAGGGCGTTAAGTGTTATCTCAGTTGCTCTTACAATGCGATAATTACTGCCATCATGCCCATTTTATAGATGAGAAATCTGAGACTCTGGGAGGGTAAGTGACTTGCCCAAGGTCACCAGTCTGGAGATGGCACAGTCCTTGGAGCAACACAAACCCTGTTTAAACCTTGGCTCTATCATTCAGCTCCTCATCTATAAAACATAAATAATAATAGCTAGTTCATGGGTTGTTGTGATAGTTAAATAAAAATGTGTGTAAACCTCAAGATCCCAAAGGACTAAGTTACTGATGTTAGGAAAACCAGTAAGGACGCTGCTAAGGTCATGTGGCGTGAAGGGATGAGGGCCAGACCAGGATGACAGCGATTGAGGGGAAGGAGTGAATCTGACAGATGTTTCAAAAGGAAAACAAGACTAAACACCTAGACATGATGAGGGGCTGAATGGGTTTTGAGAGGGGAGAGAAGAGAGGTGAAAGCCAAAATCCCTGGAGGAGCGAACAATGGAAGGCAGATGCAGGGAAAGGAAGCAGTGTCCAGTACTAGTGATGCTAATGTTTAGTGGGAGAGAACTGTTTACTTAGTTGGGGAGGTGAAAATGGGTCATCGTTCATTCATTCAACAAGCACGTGTAAATTGAGGTGCAGGTGAGCATGGTGTTGAAGAGCCATCCTTGGAGCGCAATTGCTTGAATTTAAATCTCAGTTCTGCTACTTCCTGACTGTTGCATCTCGGGCAAGCTGCTTAATCTCTCACTATCCTCAAGTGTTAAATAGACACTGTAATAACAGCTTCTTTTTTTTCTTTTCTCTTTTCTTTTTTTTTTTTTTTCTTTTGAGACTGAGTCTCGCTCTGTCCCCCAGGCTGGAGTGCAGTGGCCGGATCTCGGCTCACTGCAAGCTCCGCCTTCCGGGTTTACACCATTCTCCTGCCTCAGCCTCCTGAGTAGCTGGGACTACAGGTGCCCGCCACCGCGCCCAGCTAATTTTTTGTATTTTTAGTAGCACGGGGTTTCACTGTGTTAGCCAGGATGATCTCGATCTCCTGACCTCGTGATCCACCCGCCTGGGCCTCCCAAAGTGCTGGGATTACAGGCGTGAGCCACCGCGCCTGGCCCTAATAA
>NW_012116433.1:1936146-1942029 GCF_000951035.1 Colobus angolensis palliatus
GAGACCCTGTCTCCAAAAAAAAAAAAAAAAAAACAGTACCTGACACGTGTGGTCCTACTGTGTGCTAAGCACTGAGGACACAGGCATGAACAAGGCTTGGTTCTTGCCTTCAAGGAACTGTCAGACTGGTGGGAGAGACAGGCTGGTGGGAGAGATGCACAGTGAGAGAAGGTTGCCATAGAAATAGCGACAAGATACCAGTATATTTGTGTGTTTTCAGGGCTGGGGCTAGGGGTTCCTAAGCAGTGACTAGAAGCAGCCAGGACACGGGGGCCATGTTGCTGGAGTGGAAGGAAAAGGATGGGGGCAGCAGGAGCTAAGCCTGGAGGTGGACAGGGTCAGATTATTGGGGTCCTTGTTTGTGATGTTCAGAATAGTGGGTGCTTCCTGTGGACAGTTCTCCATGGGGACTGAGGGAATGACAGGGTCAGATTGGCATTTGAGACAGATGCTTCAGTGGCTAGGTGGTCATGGTCCAGAGGAGGGGTGAGAGTATCCTGAGCTGGGCTTGTGACAACTAAGGTGGAGAAGAGTGATGCATTTGAGACATACTTTAGAGGCAAAGTTAGTGGACTTGGTGACTGATTGGTTCAGGGTATGGAGGCATTGATGAAAGAAGAGGGAGGAAGGCTTCTGGAGTTGTAAGTGGGTGGTATTGGTTCCAACCATCAAGAAAGAGAGCACAAGAGGAGGATTTGATTTAGGGTGAATGTAAATTAGCTGTTAGTATGTCAGTTGTCCCCACCAAACAGTAAACTTCTGGAGGGACAGGATACTACGTTAATGTTATTACCACCTAAGCGCCTCTTATGGCCTCTTATTATCTATTCCATGAATTTCTTAATTGGACCACATGTGACAGGTCAGAGTTTTATACGTAGTAATAGAAGATAGAGGACAGAAACTTGGGAAATTCCCATGATTAGGGGATTTAGAAAAAGCACCAACAATGGAGATAGTGGAATGTCGAGATACAAAATGTGTGTGTGTGTGTGGTGTTCCTTTCTTTAATGTGTCACCCTCCTTTATTGAACTAGACCTTGACCTCTACTGCCCCCAACGAAAGGGAAGCTATGGCTAAAATGCAGGAGAGACAAAGGAAGTTATTTCTTTCTTCTTCTTCTTCTTTTTTTTTTTTTTCCATTTAATAGGACCCACGTCCTAGCATAAACAATAGCTTGGGAAGAATACTCAGCAAAAAGCCATCTCTTTCCATACCCCCACCCCTACCCCATCCCCAACCCAAAAGAATAATTCAAATTTCTCAGGGAGTAAAAAATCAAAACAGTAGTTGTCTTGGGGGAGAGAGTTTGACTGGGAAGGGAAACTTTCTTGGGTACTAGAAATGCTCTGTATCTTGACAGAGTGTATGTTACATGAGAGTGTCATTTGTCAGAACTCCTCAAACCAAAACTCTTAATTGGACTTAACTTCTGTTCATTTTTCTGGGGGAGGTTGGCATGCCAACACTGAGCTTTCTGTAGAGTTCTGAGCAGGCAGCCAGGAGAACCTCTGGTTCCTGAGTGAGTCTCCAAAGTTAGGAGAGTGAATGAGGAAGGCAGCACACTGGGTTCTGCAATGCATCTTCTGCAGAAATAAGGAGATGGCAACACAGAGAATAAGGCACAGGCAGCCAAATGAGCTGAGGATCAGAAAGGAGCAAGCCATATCGCTGGGGATGCCAGGATAGACCCGAGAGGGATTGCAGTGGGTAGTCACCCCCTGCCCCTAGAAGCTGTGGGAATGCCATGACACCCCTACAAGGGGATCTCCCCTACTCTAAAATGAAATAATGACACTCAACCTGTTCCCTCACTAGGTTGTTGTAAGGAACAACTGGATCATATGTTGGAATAATTTTTTATTTTTTAAATTTTAATTATGAGGCCAGACACCGTGGCTCATGCCTGTAAATCCCAGCATTTTGGGAGGCCGAGACAGGCAGATCACAAGGTCAAGAGATCAAGACCATCCTGGCCAACATGGTGAAACCCCGTCTCTACTAAAAATACAAAAATTAGTTGGGCTTGGTGGTGCGTGCCTGTAGTCGCAGCTACTTGGGAGGCTGAAGCAGGAGAATCGCTTGAACCTGGGAGGCAGAGGTTGCAGTGAGCCGAGATCACACCACTGCCCTCCAGCCTGGCAACAGAGTGAGACTCCATCTCAAAAAAAAAAATTTAATTGTGGTAAAATACACATAACATAAAATTTACTATCTTAACCATGTTTAAGTGTACAATTCAGTAGTGTTAAATATATTTGCCTTCTTGTGCAACCAATGTCCAGAACTCTTTTCATCTTGCAGAACTGAAACTCTATACCCATTAAACAACTCTGCATTCTCCCCCAACAATCTCTGGCAACCACCGTTCTACTGTGTGTCTGTATGAATTTGACTACTCTGGGTACCTCATATAAGTGGAATCATACAGGATCTGACTTTTTATTATTTGCTTCTTTCGTTAGCATGATATCTTCAGGTTCATTCATTCATTCTGCATATTGCAGAATTTACTTCCTTTGTAAGCCTGACTAATATTCCATTGTATATATACCACATTGTGCTTGTCCATTCATCCATCAGTGGACACTTGGCTTTCTTTTACCTTTGGCTATAAAGAATAATGCTGATATGAACACAGGTGTACAAATATCTCTTTGAGACCCTGCTTTCCATTATTTTGGAGGTATACGCAGAAGTGGAACTGCTGGATAATATGGTAATTCTATTTTAAATTTTTTTTGAAGAACAGTCATATTGTTTTCCATAGTGACTGCACCATTTTACATTCCTACTAAAAGACATAGGCATTCCAATTTCTTCACATCTTCATCAACACTTGTTATTTTCTAGGTTTTCTTTTCCCTTATCGTAGTTGTACTAATGGGTGTGAGGTGGTATCTCACTATGGTTTTGATTCACATTTCTTTAATAATTGGTGATGTTAAGCACCTATTCATGTGCTTATTGGCCATTTGTATATCTGTTTTGGGGGGTGGGGAGAAATGTCTATTCAAGTTCTTTGCCCATTTTTGATTGGGTTGTTTTGTTTTTGTTGAGTTCACCCTAAATCCTTCTTGAAACAAGGTAAAGAAAGGGAGAAAAGTGTTAACATAGATGTAAGGTATCATACTCTTCATCATTATCCAACCTTTTAGAAACCCTGATATGCATGTATATGTTCCAGAACATTCCAGGAAACATTCACTTACGTTAAGTTCCATTGATCTGGCTATGACTGTCTATGTTTCCTACCTCCAGCCACAGAAAATATCCATACACATATCGAAAATACACTGGTCATGATTTATTTCCTCTTCTTGTTTGTTACCGACACCTCCACCATTGTCACCCTCTACACACTGATTTAAAATAAACAAGGAGGAATTCCAGTCAGTTTACATATTCAGCACTAAGGAATGATGGAGAATTTGTGGAACATCCATTTGGTGGTCATTAGAAATATTGTTTAAAAGTGTGTAATGACATAGGAATGGCTTGAGTAAAAATAGCAAGACACAAAATTATACATATGATACAATTTCAGCTCTGTTCTTTCTTATACATTGAAATGTTTTGGTACATAGAAAATTTTTACATGTAGAAAAAAGAAATGTATTTAAAGTTTGTCAACTACTACAATGAAATATTTACTTGGATAATCAGAAATACAAAAAGTTTTTAAAAAAGAAGAGAAAAATTAATAAAAGAGAAGTTAAAAGCCAAGTGACCACATATGAAAAAGTACATCAAAAGTTAGCAGTTTTCATCCTGAGCAACATGGCAAAACCCCATCTCTACAAAAAAATCTAAAAATTAGCTAAGTGTAGTGGCTCATGCCTATGGTCCCAGCTACCCGTGAGGGTGAGGTGAGAGGATCACTTGAGCCAGGAGGCAGAGGTTGTAGTGAGCCATGTTCACGCCACCGCACTCCAGCCTAGGTGACAGTGAGACCCTGTCTCCAAAAAAAAAAAAAAAAAAAGTTTTAAATCCTTTTTAGAATAAGGCAAGTTAGGAGCATATGAATGAATGGAAATTGATAAGTACTAAAAAGCTGAAATACATTATTGGAATTCAGTGCATTTCTTGACAAGACAGTGGATTTGAACCATTGTAGTAAGGAGAGGTATGTTCTTTACCATCCTTTATGAATTTGACTATGTATAAGGAACGAAAAATCAATTTGTGTTGGTAAACTGGTTCATTGCCATAATAGTACTAGTGATTGCTAATGTTCACGTACTATGTACCAGGCATTGTGCTAAGTGACTGATACAGTTGGGCTGTGTCCGCAACCAAATCTCATCTTGAATTCTCTTGTGTTGTGGTGGGAGGGACCTGGTGGGAAGTAATTGAATAGCGAAGGCAGGTCTTTCCTGTGCTGTTCTCGTGATAGTGAGTAAGTCTCATAAAATCTGACAGTATTATAAAGGGGAGTTTCCCTACACAAGCTCCTCTCTGCCTGCTGCCATCCACGTAAGATGTGACTTGCTCTTCCTTGCCTTCAGCCATGATTGTGAGGCCTCCCCAGCCATGTGAAACCATAAGTCCAATAAACCTCTTTCTTTTGTAAATTGCCCAGTCTTGGGTATGTCTTTGTCAGCAGTGTGAAAACAGACATATACAGTGACACACATGCACTATCTTCAGAGTCTCCAGAATCCCCATATGGGGCAGATTTGAGAATGTAATTTGGTTGGAGAGCAGGGCTAGGGGACTTGAGGTGGCATCGGAGACCCACTGTCTTTTCTTAAATTATAGGTTTATTTGGAATTGCTTAAGAGAGCTGATGGTGATTATGCATGTGTAGTAATAGTGCTCTAAAGCCCCAAAAAGTGACAAGTCACTTCTTGGTTCCACCACTGCTGATTTCATTGAATCCTCACAATAATCCAGTAAGGCAGAATCAGTTATTACTCCCATTTTCTATATGAGAAATCCCAGACTTAGAGAAGTTAATAATTTGGTTAAAGGTCACATAGGTAGGAAATGTCAGAGCCTCATTTGAAAATAAGTCTGACTCCTGAACCCATGTTCTTTGCTACGGTATTCTACTCCCATTCGTACAAGGACTAGCCTTGACCAAAAGTTGGCAAATGGATTTTACCTACCCACAGAAAATGACTCTCATCAGATTACACACACACACACACACACACGCACACGCACACTCTTCTACTGAATTAAAAAAGAAATAGCCAAGGGGAAACTACTGATTAAATATAATAAAATATATTATGTTGAAAACAACATTGTTTAACAAACAAGACCCTTTCACTAACTTGATAATTCATCATTTGGTTTTCGAGGATGAATTGCACTGACTACAAATGAGTCAGATTCCTCAGAAGGGTCTTAAAATACATCTAATAAATCAGGTATTAAAAAGCCAAACACATAAAGGGATTTGTGATGAACAGGATAAGCACAACCCACTCTGAAAAGTGTGGCCTGAGATTTAAGTTTAGACTATTGCTCAGAGATGAGGCTTGTTTTTCCACAAAGAGAATGCAAGGGATTCTCCCTATCTCAGTGCCCCCCGCTTAGTGGGGCAGTCTTACCTGTCCTTGAAGATCTTGGTCGCAATTGAATCTATTAAAAATTTTAAGGACTATTAAAGCTATGCTATTAAAAATTGCATATTAATGTTGGAAAACATCAATTTGAAAATAATTTACAAAGTACTATTAGGATGTAAAACCCTTTTTTGGTAAAATGAGCAAATAAAAGTATGCTTATATGCAGAAATACGTAGTCAGCAAAACCACTGAAAAGAAATACACTAAAATATGTTAACAGCAAATTTTTTTCCTCCCTTCTCTTCCCTTCCCTTCCCATCCCTTCCCTTCCCATCCCTTCCCATCCCTTCCCTTCCCATCTCT
>NW_012116433.1:1942336-1949836 GCF_000951035.1 Colobus angolensis palliatus
CTAATTTTTTGTATTTTTAGTAGAGATGAGGGTTTCACCATGTTGCCCAGGCTGGTCTCGAACTCCCGGGCTCAAGCAATCTGCCCACCTCAGCCTCCCAAAGTGTTGGGATTACAGGTGTGAGCCACCATGCCTGGCCAACAGCAATTTTTTCTGATGTTCTGATGGGTGATTTTTATCTTATTACTCTCTGGTTTTTTGTGTGTATTTGCCTAGTATTCTGGATTAAATTTACTAATTTGCAATTAGAGTTAAATGACTTAAAATGAAAGACATTGGTCAGGTGTGGTGGCTCACACCTGTAATCCCAGCACTTTGGGAGGCCAAGGTGGGTGGATCACATGAGGTCAGGAGCTTGAGACCAGCCTGGCCAACATGGCAAAACCCCATCTTTACTAAAAGGACAAAAATTAGCCGGATGTGGTGGCACATGTCTGTAACCCCAGCTACTTGGGAGGCTGAGTCAGGAGAATTGCTTGAATCCGGGAGGTGGAGGTTGCAGTGAGCCGAGATGGCACCATTTCAGCCTGGGCAACAGAGTGAGACGCCATCTCAAAAAACAGAAAAAAGACATCGTTGCCATACCTACTTTTTAATGTCAGTACAGCAGGTTATGGTATGGAATGCATTTTTGGAACAAGATATTAACAAAAATTCAAAGGAACAAATACACGGCCATGGAATTCCAGTACTGAGAGACATTTGGGAATATTGGGGGAGTTTTCCGAAAGAGGGACCCAGGTGACCATATTTGTTAAATGAATAACAAAAGGAAACAGAAAGGAAAGAAAGAGAGAAGTACAAAGATCTGAGAAGAGAAGGTGCCAGGGGCTGCTGAGAAATAGCCAAATGTTAATTTCATTATTTGGCTTCTTATTTTATTCTGGGTAAAGGTAGACCTATTAGTTTCCTGTTGCCACCATAATAAATTACCACTAACTTAGTGGCCTCAAACAACGCAAATTTATTCTTTCAAAGTTCTGGAGGACAGAAGTCCAAATATGTGTCTTATCAGCTGAAATCAAAGTGTCATGTTCCTTCTGGAGGCTCTAAGGAGAATCTCTTCCTTCTCTTTTCTAGTTCTAGAGGCCATCTGTGTTCCTTGGCTCATGTCCTTCTTTCAGCAGTGGCATCATTCTGACCTTTGCTTCCATTGTCACATCTCCTCAACTCTGACCCTTTTGCCTCCCTCTAACAAGGCCCCTCTGATTACACTGGGTCCACCAGATTATCCAGGATAGCCTCTCTGTCTCAATATCCTTAATTTAATCATATCTGCCAAGGGTTTTGTTTTGTTTTGTTTTTGCCATTTAAGGTAACATATCCACAGGTTCTGGGGATTAGGACGTGGACATCTTTGAGGCAGACAATTCTCAACCTACCATACAAGGAAACCAGTAGGTAAGGTTCTACCACCTACTAAATGGATCATAAACAGCACTTCTTCTGATCCTTCAACAACTCTGTGAAATGTATGACAGGATTTGCTTTTAAAGTTGAAGAAATCAAGCCTTGGTGCAATTTGCGATTCTGCCCATGGTTAAATAGTGGGGAGGCAAACCCAGGTCCCTGAACCCAGCTCGAGCCTGCCTGCCTCATGGCCCTGCCTCCATTCACCTCTCCCCTTCATGTCTACTTCCTCTTTCCTGTCTGGGCCTGTTCCCCAGCTCCCTGGACAAGCTTGAGCTGCTGTTTTCTAGCTTGTCATGTGCTCCTGATGACAGTGTAGCCACAGGTTGATCTTAGCGATTGCTGATTGAGCGAGCTGAGTGGCTGTCCCTCAGAATCTTCTCTTAGGCATTTCTCTTGCCTTCCTTTATTCAGTAAGTGTTTTGAGCTTATTGTGCTGGGTGCTAGAGTAGCAGGGAGGACAGACCTAAGCTGAAGATTACAGGACAATCTAAGTGACACCTGCTAGCTCAGACATAGAGACTACAGCATCATAGGGAGCCAGAGCAGGGAGTTCCAAGCCCTGGGAACTGTACGACTCTTTCTTATTGACCCTTAAGCAAAAACCTAAGCTCCAGGGAAGCAGAGGCAGCAGCTTGAGCTCCCTGATTGACCAGATACGATTAATCTTTGTTTCTCTGTGCTTTGAACATGACTGTGCTCCATAAATATTAAAAAGTTGGGAAGAGGGTGAAGACAGATACCCCAAAAGGAGCAAACAGTGTCTGAAACCAGCAAAGGGTTAAAAGTTACCAAAGAAGGTGCTCCTGCTTTCGGTTTGTCTTTTTTTAACCTAGCAACTGATGACATTGCATATTTTCCCCTGTTCTTATTGGGAGAAGGCTTGTGTGTCACTCAGTTGCTAAATCACCCAAGAGGTTCTCAGAAGGGACCTGTCAGTTTTAGGTTTAAAGAACCCAGAAAGAGAAGGACTATAGGGGAACTGATGGTGTTCCTGTTACCTCTCATCGTTGTAGTAATGGTGAAGCACAGCGATTCCCGTGAGTATCCCACGTTCTCTTCTCTCCTAACTCCAAGTTGAGGCAGCCTAGAAGGAACAGCTTTTCTTCCTAAAACTTGTGGCGAAAAATATAGAAGCCAGGGGCAGAAAAGTTGTATTACACTCAGGACTCCAGGAGCAATGGACTACCTGAACAGTTTCCCAGTTCATATTTGTAGGATTTTGATATCACCACCTTCTGAGGGAGGGGGTTCTAGAAAGACTCTGGAACGTCCCCACTTTCCCTCTGAGCATGGCCTCCTTTCTTTTCTGCTCATATTTTTTCTTTTACTTTTGTTTCTCGTCTTTTCTAACTTCCAGAGTCTCGTGAGGATGTAGTCAGAGTTTCAGGGGCGTTAACAGTGGAGCAGATCCATTGTTGAGGTTTATTTATGTTTTCCCTCCTCAACACAAGCCCTACCTATAACAAAAGATCCAAGAAAGATAAAACGATGGCTCTGGCTTTGTTTACTGGCAGTGAGAAATATTAATCGAGTAGAAGGGAGAGTTTTTCATTGTTTGGGGAGCTCAAGTCACTGTAGAAGCAAATGCCTTCTGTTGCCTCAAATAGGCAAAAAGGCCCATAGGCTAGAACCACCAGGCTTCTCTGCCCTAGGCACCTGCTCTCTGGGCTGAGAACTAGTATTGGTGGGCAGTGTACCACCAGTAGACTTGGCCACCACCATAGTGTGACTGATGGACATGAGAGGAAGGAGTTCTTTCAAATCACCCATGCACATAGAAAGTGGAATGATTGACAATGGAGATTTGGAAGGGCGAGGAGGGTGGATGATGAGAAATTATTTAATGGGTACAATGTGTGTTACTTGGGTGATGGATACCTTAAAGCCCCAACTTGACCACTACACAGTCTATGCTATAATAAAATTGCACATTTACATTGTAAACTTACACAAATTAAAAAATTTAAAAATCATATGGCTGGGAGTGGTGGCTTACGCCTATAATCCTAGCACATTGGGAGGCCAAGGCGGGCGGATCACTTGAGGTCAGGAGTTTGAAACCAGCTTGACCATCATGGTGAAACCCCATCTCTACTAAAAATACAAAAAATTCGTTGGGCATGGTGGTGCACGCCTGTGATCCCAGCTACTCGGGAGACTGAGACAGGAGAATCGCTGGAACCCAGGAGGCAGAGGTTGCAGTGAGCCGAGATCATGCCACTGCACTCCAGCCTAGGTGACGGAGTGAGACTCTCTCTCAAAAAAAAAAAAAAAAAAAAAAAAAAATCCATGTGTTAATTGTTCAAATATTGATTGATGGCCTACTATGTGCCAGGCACTTTGGGGGATATGGCAGCAAACAAGACAGACATAGTCTCTGCTTCCATGAAAATTTAATCCAGAAAGTCTTATCATTTATGGGAAAGATTGGGGGTGAGGGTAAGAGGCAGAAGATGAAAGAGGAAAGAAGGAGGGAGGTAAAGGGTGATATTTTTGGAAGTGAAAAAGCTTATATATTACCTGCATGTGATTCTCAAAGAGCTCTCCGATAATATGGAATAATATTCCTTAAACATATTATCTCCTATGACAATCTCACTATTTGTGGTAGGTGAAGAAAATATCCCCATTTAAAGATGAGGTCTAGATTTTTCTCTAGGCCTAGAGAGTGACCACGCTGAACATAATGAGCAACCTGAAGGAGACTGCAGATCTTCCGGCCCTCGGTCCAGGGCTGTTCCCCAATGTCACTGCACCTCTGGGTGTGAAGACTTGTCACTTTGGTAATTGGGGGGACAGGAAATAAAACAAGTAAGTTATAAAGGCAAGGGAAGGTCACTTGGTGCTGGCTGTTCTCTTTTGACTCCTTAGAGTGCGTCCTTCTCTGTTCTGTTCTGTGTCCTTGAGGCTGACTGCTAGACTGCATCACCTAGATTCTCTTGCAAACTGATTTCTGCTTGGGTTCACACAATGGGAGACACTGAAGGAAGAGAGGTCAGAGAGCAGGGAGGAAAGAGAGGCTGGGATACATCTTTCTTGCTCCTTCCCCACTTTCAGTAATGTCTTTGGCAGTAGCTGTGTTCTTCTGTAATGCTGTCTTTCCTAAATAACCCCTTCTTCATGGTTCTAGCTCCCATTGGGCTTCAGTAACAGTATTTGCTGTTCTTCTCTCTTAAGCCCTAGGGGTGATAATGGCTTCCCATAGTTGTTAGCCTGCGAGTGCCCATCATCCTTGCTTGTTCCTGTAACCTTGACCATATCTCTGCAAGGAGTCCCTTCATTAAGGTCTCCTCACATGACCCATCTGGCTTGAAGGCTGTTTCCTGCTAGGACCCTAACTAAACATTCCTGGGCTTTGAGGGACACTGGCTGGGAAAGGATGAGATTATGAAAAAAGACTTGGTCTACTTAGTATTTATGCCTAGTGCTAGCCCTGAATGGGAGCTATATACCAGTAATAGATGGGGAAACACAGGAGGAGATACTGAAGTGTTGTGGGCATACTCCAGGAAATGTCAACATAACTCCAATATCACTTCCAGTGTGTTGCTTTCATCGACTCCATAGCCTGCAGTTGACTCCTCCTTCCTTTGTGCTCCCGTAGCTCCTGTTCACAGTTCCATAATTTTTCATTTACAAAAATCTTCCCTTTGAGGCTCTCCTTAAAGACAGAAAGAGATATCTTCATTTTCTTCTTATTTCTCTGGTACTACCTAGTGCCCAACAGGCACTTAGTAAATGTTTGCTGGGTGAATTTATGTTCGGAGGTAATGTCCCTAAGAAATCAGTTATTTGACTCGGAGCCATAGAAAGCTTGGGCAGTAATAATGACTGCAAATTCAAAACTGTGGCTTACTGTAGTTGCAGGATTTGTATTAAAAAGGTGTTTCATGCTTTTACAACTCATCTTGTTCTTCATTTCAGCCTGCGTGAAACTGTGAATTGGAATTGGTGATATGGGTGGGTGTAATCAGACTGGGGGCTGGCATGAGATTTCTCATTCATAGCCATATGTGGTTTGTGTGTTTCATCTTGACATAACCAAGGTCAGTCTCTTGGTATTACTTATAATTTTATGGCTGTATCAATCTGCTATATCAATCTACTTCATGAATGGTGGAGTCCTTCACAGGCGAGGTCTGATGATGGATAAGCTCCCTAGGCTGCCAACTGGGCTAGTGTTAAAAAACAGACTTGCATATTATCTGCTTAGAAGTGACCTTGAGTTCAAAGAGTTAACATGAGAAAATATGGGCGTTTTCTATAGACTTTATTAGATAGGCTTCAGTCTGTTTCCATGGAGCTGTTGCCAAGGTACAGACCATAGAAATTCCTCCAAGACAATGTTTCACTCCCTTAAGGCCCTCTTCTTAATTGGCGTTGAATCTATCTAAACTTGAGAAATTCAACTAATTTGTAAATTTTTATTTTGACTAGTTGAAATAGCTGTCTATTATCACTTGACCGCAATCCTCCTACCCCACAGTATTGCTAAGAACTGGAGGGAAGGAACCTAAGTTAAAGATCAAACACATGACTCTTTGAACAGTTATTTTAGGGAACTCAAATTGAGACAGATGACAAAGGATGTTTTTTCTGATGTCTGAATTTATATTTATTGGGGAAAATATTTGAAGAGTATACATCTTAAGTCACGTTTTGTTGTAACTTCAAAGGATCATTTTAGAAGACTAAAATTTATAGAATTGAGATTTTCGGGGAGACATGAGACATGTAGTCATCATTGTGTACAGAGAATACTGAGGGAAAAAAGACAGCAGAGCTCATTCATCCGTTTTCCAAAACTCCACATGGTCCTTCAGGGCTCACTTCCTTACTCCATTCACATCTCTGCTCAAATGCCACCTGCTCTGGTCCCTCTATCTAAAAGATCAGGCCTCCTCTCCACTCTCTCTTTTCTCTGCTTTACTTTTCTTCATAACCTTTATCTCCACCTGGCCTTGTATTATGTATGCATTTATTGGCGATCTCCTGTCTAGAAATTAGCTCAGAGGGCTGGGACTTTCATGTCCCAGCATGGGACCCAGCAGCTAGGACTGTGCTTACTGGACATTTAGAAAAGAATAAACCTGTATGAAGTGAGACACTGGCAACCTTCAAAAGGGTAGCCTCAGAAAAGTAGCTCACAAGCCAAACTTGTCACAGTTGCCACTTTTATGCTCTCAGTAAATTCCTGTAGTTAGACAAGTCATTAGGAGAGGGGACTAATGGTTCTTGCTGCACATAGAACCATAAACATGGTCTGAGATGTGTCCAAAGGTCCCCATAACTAAAAATATCGCCACCTACTTCTCCCCTCATTCCCACGATGCTCGAAATTCCAAAGAGTGATTCCCAGGAATCATCATCATTTTGACCTTATTAAGGCATTGGACTGCTTGAGAGAGCCAACAAATAATCAAACTGTGTTGACCTGGTTATCCAATCAGGACTCACAGCCACCTGTGTGTAGGAAGGTCTGGAGCCTGTGGCCCCAGGGACTGGGAAATCAGAGGCAGTGAGTCATCCTTGACACAAGGGGGCGGGAGAGAGCAGTGATAATCCAGGGGCTGGAAGCCTGAGACAGCCTGGCCTAGGAAGCACCCTCTACACTAGGGAGAGTTGGGTAGTCTTAAGGTAGAGGGACTTCCCATAGAGAGATCACAGTGTGATTCCTGGTTCCTTCACTTACGGATTCTAAGGATGATCTTGGGCAATTAATATCTCTGCACCTGTTTTCTTTTCTTTTCTTTTTCTTTTTTTGAGATAGAGTTTTGCTCTTTTTGCCCAGGCTGGAGTGCAACGGCGCGATCTCGGCTCACTGCAACCTCCGCCTCTGGGGTTCAAGCGATTCTCCTGCCTCAGCCTCCCGAGTGGCTGGGATTACAGGCATGCGCCACCACACCCAGCTAATTTTTTGTAATTTTAGTAGAGACAGGATTTCTCCATGTTGGCCAGGCTGGTCTTGAACTCCTGACCCAGGTGATCCGCCCGCCATGGCCTCCCAAAGTGCTGGGATTACAGATGTGAGCCACCATACCCGCCTCTCTGCACCTATTTTCTATCTGTGGGTTGGAATTATAAGAC
>NW_012116433.1:1952193-1953409 GCF_000951035.1 Colobus angolensis palliatus
AAAAAAAAAAAAAAAAAAGACACAGTACTTACTTGGACAGTATTTTCAACAGACTGTATTTCTCTCTACCTCTTTTAATTTCAGATAATGTAAATTCTTATGAAAATTACATTTTTATCAGAAGGCAAAGTTACATGAATTGTAAATATTATGTTTGGAGATGATGCTGGTGATACTTACCTGGAATAAATCCTGCTATTGGGCACTAATGCCCCAAGTTGTTAATACTGGAGGTTTTTTTGCTTGTTGGCATCTACTAGGAATGTAGACCCCAGAGATCATAAAAATAGAAAACCCAGATTCCCGGGGATGTTCTACACCAACCCAGCTTAGCTCAGCAACACAGCATCTTTTTGTCTTCCTGCTTTTTTCTCCTTTCCACATTCTCTGCCTGGAGTCTGCTCTCCGTGGGTTTTTTTTCCCATGAATAACTATGGAAGTGATTCCTCCCTCTTTCTTTTCCCCTCACTCCCTCAACTGCAGCCACAAGCCTTTGTGCCGCTCCTGGAATGTGCCAGGTATGTTCTTTCCTGGGGCCTTGGCATGACCCTTCTTGCCCAGACTGCTGTCCCCAGATACCTGCCTGTCTCCCCAACTCCTTGCAGGCACTTGCTCAGAATTCAGCTTTGTGGGAGACCTTCCTTAATAGGCCTTCCTTTTTTAAATAGTGTTGCCTATTCCTCTTTGCAGTTTTATTTTTCTTCACTGTACTTTAAAAAAATTATATATTTTATTTTGTAGTCTGTCTTCTCCCCTTCCCCCTACTAGGGTATAGACTCCATGAGGGCAGACATTTTTATCTGTTTGGTCTGGTATAAGCTTAGGACCTAGAAGAGTGGCTGTCACAGAAAAAGCACTGGATATACAAATGAATATTAAGGAAGTGTGAGAACTAATATTCACAACTTGTTCCTCCTTTTGGGGCCTCCTGCTTTAGACAGTTGCATTCCTCCAGAGTAGCCACAAAACCTTCCAGATGTGAAAAAATAGAGCTATTTCAAAATCAATTGCAGATTTGCATATATATATATATATAGTATATATATAGTACCTTTTGCAGATCCCAGATTGCAGTTCGACTCTCCATTCACCAGCCTTCCCTTGAGTCAAAAATAATTTTTTTTTTTTTTGAGATGGAAAAAAAAAAATTTGCTCTTGTTGCCCAGGCTGGAGTGCAGTGGCACGATCTCGGCTCACCGCAACCTCTGCCTCCCAG
>NW_012116433.1:1955719-1957651 GCF_000951035.1 Colobus angolensis palliatus
TTTTTTGTATTTTTAGTAGAGATGAGGTTTCACCGTGTTAGCCAGGATGGTCTCGATCTCCTGACCTCGTGATCCGCCCGCCTCAGCCTCCCAAAATGCTGCGATTACAGGCATGAGCCACTGTGCCCGGCCTGATCTTTTTTCTTAACTATGTGCTTATAAATGAGGAGGAAGGAATGAATATCATTAAGTAGTATTCACCCTTGCAAGATTCTCTATAGTGGCAAGGGCCGTGTTAGAAGATCCAAATGTAGGGGAGGTCCTAAAGGTGATGGCAGCAGCAGGTTGAGCAATCTGGAAAGACTTTGGGGAAGTGTTGTGTAGTACAGCTGTTAGACACAGGCAAGAGAAACCCGCGGATATGGCCCCACATTCAGAGAGCCCCACTCTGGCCCTCTACTACCCACATCCCTCCCCACAGAGCGAGGAATGCGTGAGGCTGAGGGGAGGTGGTCACCCTGTGTCTGGGCCCCTCCACTCTAGACCAGACTCCAGGCACCCAGGAACCTGGAGTTCCCCACTCAGCTAACTCAGAGCTGATGAGGTTTACACAACAAACTCTCACTTGGCCCATCCTCCTAAGGGTGGACTGGCTGCCCTTGAGGGCCCTGCCAGGCCCGAGGGGTGGCCAAGAGGTGGGAGGATCACTTAAGCCCAGGACAAGTTCAGACAAGAGGCAGTTTGTGGCCTGAGCCTGAATAAAAAAGTAGAGGTGTTTAATTGTGGGAGGCCCTTGGCAGTGCTGGAAGGAGCAAGAAACAGGAAGAAGAAGAGATGAGTCACAGGCTGAGGGCTGGGGACTGGAGGGAGAAACCAGCTTTCTCTGTGCTGCCCCATTCAGGCCCAGAATTTCACACAGCGTGAGATTTTTTAATTTGAACTTGGCCTTCAAAGCCATACAAAGGGCAGTCTCTCAAGGTGGGGGGATAGAACATATTTCACAGTTTGTTAGATTGATTTATTCCTTTTAAATATCTGGATCTCTGGTATGTGAGCCTCCATCTGTCATCTCGACTCAGCCATGAAATTTTAGGGATGATCCGGAAATGTTTTTGGAGATGGGTTTTGAGGACTGGGAAGGATTTAGATGGGTTAGAATAGCAGGAGATAAGGGGACAAAAGGCTTGGACATGGGCATCTGCAGACACCAGCAGGCAGAGTAGGGGAAGAAAGCCATTGCGGCTGCATGCCTTCTATTTGCCAGCTTTCGTGCGTGGCATAGGGTGCTTAGCTTTCTTGGCCTGGGCTCCACCTCCCAGGCATTGCCTCTCCCCATGACGCCTGACACTGTGCTCCAGCCCTCCCAGGCCATCTGGTTCCCATGCACGCCCTGCCTTCTCGTGCCTCCTGCTTGCACATGTGGTCTCTGCCCTGCTCCCTCTGACCTCCCTCCTGTATCCCCTCCCAGCCCCTCTGCCCAGTCACCTCCTACCTGTCCCTGAGACCTCCCTAAGACATCACCTTCTCTGGAAGTCTCTCCTGAAGGCCCACACCAGCTTGGATCCCATAACACCACCCATAATGCTACCTTGAAACCACTTTGTCAGGCCCTAAGCTTCTTGGACAAGCTGAGAGAAGTTCGGTGTGGCAGCAGCAGAGAGGGCCAAGCAGTTTTGTTTCATTTTGGTTTACTTTTTAACCCTTATTACAATCCTTGTAACTAGTAAGAAGAAAAAGTGGAAAAAGAATGAGAAAATGGTTAACAGAGGTGGTTTGACATAATAGGAAAAGCACTGTGCTTAAAAAAAAAAAAAATTCGGCTGGTCACAGTGGTTCACGCCTGTAGTCCCAGCACTTTGGGAGGCCGAGGTGGGCAGATCATGAGGTCAGGAGCTCGAGACCAGCCTGACCAACATGGTAAACCTTGTTTTTACTAAAACTACAAAAATTAGCTGGGCATGGTGGTGCGTACCTGTAATCCCAGCTACTCAG
>NW_012116433.1:1957701-1973683 GCF_000951035.1 Colobus angolensis palliatus
AACTGTCGATGCCCGTTTCTCAGATTTTGCTGAACACTGCATACTTTATTTTTGAGCTGTGAGGAAACATTCTTGTAATCTGACTAAAAACCTCTTTCTTTTCAGAGCAAAATGGAGCCATGTACCTTCCGACACCAGATCGATGACTGCAGATCCCTCTTTTCCAGTTTTCCTTCCTGTAGGAGCCATGTTCTCCTCTGTCCCCCATAGACTCAAACCCAGTGCTTGAAGCTCCTGACCACACCCACAACATACATGAGGGTAATGGGATTGAGCATTTATGGCAGCAACATAGGAGCCACAAAACGTTCTTTGTTCTTTGGCTCCAAAAAGACTGTCAGATTTCAGCCTCTTTTGATGGACTGTTTTATCACAGTTGACTTTAAATACAGCTTGTCTGATGACACAACACTTCCCTACATTCCATTTGTCAATGATGATTTGCAACTAGTTGGAGATTCTCAGAGCAGGAAGGAATCTTTTCATCCAGAGCAGGAACTGTCTTCTGCAATGCCTTGGACTTGAGCCTCCAGCCTCCACTTGAACACCATGTGAAGGGAACCTCAATACTTCATAAAATGGCCTTTCTCATTCATCTTCTTTCATGGGAACATTATTGTACCAGAGCTTTGAATATCATGGGCGCCATGACACCCCAGGAGAGTAGCCAGCAGGTTTGTACAATGGCCTGGGAATGGACTGATTATTATTATACATTTTCTGGCCTGAGAGAAAGCCAGAGTCCCCTGCTGTTAACAGCAACCCTGCCTAGGAGCTTGGAATCTTGGTAATCTGCCCGATTGGATCTATGGAGGTAGTCTCACCCTTTTTTTCTTTTGTGGGAAATTAAGTGAAATAATTATCAGACATATCATCACTTCCAGTGGAACTACAGAGACCTGGACCCAGCTGCACTATTTTAGTGTAAAAATAACGATATGGCTGGGTGCAGTGGCTCACGCCTGTAATCCTAACACTTTGAGAGGCCAAGGCGGGCAGATCACGAGGTCAGGAGATTGAGACCATCCTGTTCAACATGGTGAAACCCTGTCTCTACTAAAATACAGAAAATTAGCTGGGCATGGTGGTGTGTGCCTGTAGTCCCAGCTACTCAGGAGGCTGAGGCAGGGGAATTGCTTGAACCCGGGAGGGAGAGATTGCAGTAAGCCGAGATCGGGCCACTGCACTCCAGCCTGGCGACAGAGCGAGACTCTGTCTCAAAAAAAAAAAAAAAAAAAATTAGCCAGGTGTGGTGGTATGTGCCTGTAATCTCAGCTACCTGGGAGGCTGAAGTAGGATAATCACTTGAACCCAGGAGGCGGAGGTTGCGGTGAGCAGAGATCGTGCCATTGCACTCCAGCCTGAGTGACAGAGCAAGACTCCATCTCAAAAAAATAAATAAATAAAAGTAAAACATTCTCAGGAACCCAGAGTCCATAGGAGAGTTCTATTTCTGAATGACCTGGTGTATGCATGCATGTGTTTGTGTGCCTGCATGTATACGCCCACATGTGCACACACACAGGTGGAGTGGGGGTCCTCATTTGTTCACCAGAGGCTTCTTCGGTAAAAGAAGAGGTCTGCGTGATCAGGGTTTTCAAGCCTTCAGAGTTCTCGAGGGCTCCTGCAGGGACAGCTCCCCCTGTATCCCCAGTGAGTATTCTTCCCCCTTCCCCTACAACCAGAGCAGCACTCTGTATTTTGTCTACAAGTTGAGATTACCTATAAAATTCCATCCTGCATTTGCAAACCTGAACAAGAAAGGCTCCAAGTCACTGGGCTGGAGCTCTAGTCTTGTCCAGGCCCTGGTTCCTGGGTTCTGTGGTTCTGTAAGCGGAAACAGCAGCTGGGGCCTGGAGGCCTGGGTACAGCTGAGTAGGGAGCACTCGTGTGGGGCTAAATGAATGCAGTTGAAGGATCTGGAGAGTCTGGGACCCTACATGTCTTCCTTCTTTGCCTCCTTCCCAGGGACGCACTCTCTGAGATATTTTCGCCTGGGCGTTTCGGATCCTGGCCGTGGGGTCCCTGAATTTATTTCAGTTGGGTATGTGGACTCGCAGCCTATCACCACATATGACAGTGTCACTCGGCAGAAGGAGCCGCGGGCCCCATGGATGGCAGAGAACCTCGCGCCTGATCACTGGGAGAGGTACACTCAGCTGCTGAGGGGCTGGCAGCAGACATTCAAGGTGGAACTGAAGCGCCTGCAGAGGTACTACAATCACTCAGGTGTGCATGTGGCAGAGATGGACACTTCCCCCACCCCGCAGAGGGCCCTGGGCTGACCTCCAATGAGCGGATGCTGAATTGCACCTGCTGTGGCTTTTGGCAAAACCTGGGAAATCCAGTTGGTGGAGTTTAGGGACTCCCATCTGCCTGTGCATCTTCTGAACTGTCCCTCTCTCCACCAGGAGCAATCTGTCATTTGTCCCACCCACTCTTCCCCATCTCTGTATCCGTATCCACATCCCATTTCCACTCAGGCTTCTGATATGCATCTCTTTTCCCATTCTAAATTTGCCCATTTTCTATCTCACTTCCTGGTAGCCAGGCCTAGTGACTTGCTTATGCATAATGACAGTAACTTTCCCAGGGGTATTTCTGGCTCCTCTATCTCTCTCCCTCCTTCACTGCACTCAGAATAGCCACAAAGCTTATCAGTCATTCCCATTACAGGATAATTCCCCAAGGTGGGAATTAGCACACTCCTTTGACAGGCAGCATGTACTTCACAGATACCTGCTGTCAGGTGGGCTTCCATAAGAGGGACCTCCTAGGGACCCAGTGATGCCACGGCAGGCCTGGAGGGTGACATACTGTAGACCAGAGGATGCTTCCAGCCATGCCCCCACTCCCAGCACTTGAGAGTCCACCTCTGTCCCTGTGTGGACCCCTCTGGGCTTGCGTGTGTGTTCCAGGGTTTCACACTTACCAGAGAATGATTGGCTGTGAGCTGCTGGAGGATGGAAGCACCACAGGATTTCTGCAGTATGCATATGACGGGCAGGATTTCCTGATCTTCAATAAAGACAGCCTCTCCTGGCTGGCTGTAGATAATGTGGCTCACACCGTCAAGCAGGCATGGGAGGCCAATCAGCATGAGTTGCAATATCAAAAGAATTGGCTGGAAAAAGAATGTATTGCCTGGTTAAAGAGATTCCTGGAGTATGGGAACGACACCCTACAAAGAACAGGTAAAGAGAAAGAGAAGGCCTCATTCCCACATTGCCTGAACAACTGTTTCCATATGTAACTCTTTTAATCTAGGTTATATCCACTGTATCCTGAAAGCCATCTCTTTAGTTGGCCTATTGTGATATTGGCTAGAGCCCCCATGAGAACTTTCCCTGGTTACTTTTGAGCGGCATCTTGAGAAGATTTGACAGTTCCCCTTGTCTTGGCAGAGTGGAGTACCTCCAAGGGCACCTTGTTTTGGGGGGTCTATTGAGGCAAATTCTTCCATCAATGATAAGCTGGGAAATTCTTTAGGCAATAGAGCAAGTCTTACAAACTGTTTAGTTAACAAAGGGCTCACACACCACCAGTAGGAGTAAAAATCTGGATTTACCAAGACAAACAGAGGGTCTCTGCTTTACTAAAGGATTAATGAGGTTGGGCATGGTGGCTCACGCCTGCAATCCTAGCACTTTGGGAGGCTGAGGCAGGAGGATTGCTTGAGGCCAGGAGTTTAAGACTGGCCTGGGTAACATTGTGAGACCCAATCTCTATTTAAAAAAAAAAAAAAAAGGCTGAGCATGGGGCACATGCCTGTAGTCCCAGATACTCAGGAGGCTGAGGTGGGAGGATCTCTTGAGCCTGGAAGGTCAAGGCTGCAGTGAGCCATGACCATGATCAGCCTAGGTCACAGAGCAAGACGCTATTTAAAAAAAAAAAAAAAAAGTACTAATGATAAGATTCCTTTCAGCAAAGAGTTCCTCTTATACCTTGAAGATATGATTCAGTTGGTCAACTTTTAGTTCATACAGAACTTTTCATGTATGATCTTGTTATTCAAAATTAATCATGTCTGTATGACACTCCAGGAAACTCCTAGACAAAATGTGTGTGGGAAGAGTATGGGAAGCTCCCCTCTCCCGGCCTCTATCTACATTCAGTGTCCTAATGGATTTTCAAGCTTTTGGTCAAAACACATTCCTAAAAAAACAAACAAACAAAAAAAGAAAAAGCACTCCTAGAAGAGGATATTGAATTCATTTCTTACGGGCCCTGTCAAAAAGCACAGTCCCTCCTAGTAGCATTTATTTTACTTTTAATGTTGGAAAGCCTTCTTCTGCTACCAAATATCATGCCTTGGTAAAGAGACAAGGAAAGCATTGTTGGAGTAAAGGCTCTTCTCTATATTAGATTGGCCGATGATAAGGGAGGCAGGAGGCAAGTCGGAGATGAGCGGGAAGCAGTCCCTACAGATAGTGTCTTTGGTCTCAGTATGGCTGCATGACCCAATTTCAGCAAGAAACATTAAGGACAGGACTGTACGGAAAATTAACAGAGTAGTCACCAGGAAGCAAAGAACGTGGATACTTCTTTGGTGTCACGGCTGGAGCCCTTCTATGATATTAGTTTTTTTGAAGGTACAACCATGGCACGATCTACTACATATGTTTGTGCCTGATGGCAGTCATCAAAATGCCAGCCCAAGTACACAAGGCAATTCGGAGCCAAAACTGAGTAGGGATGACTGTGTTATTTACCTGCACTAAACACAGAGCTGAGAAGGAGGAGTTCTAATCTCCAGTCCATTACTAACTGACTTATAGGGAACAGTCACTTACACTTTTTGTGGGTCAGTTTTCCTTGACACATAAAGGTATTTCAAAGGTTACTAGTAAACAACCCCAGCACACTTTCCAAACAGTCAAAGCTGTATGACTTTCCCCCCTTAGAGGATGGAGCATGGCCCAACTCCACATTCTTCACTACCTGTCGCCTTGCTATTGTGTCGCCTTGCTATTGTGGCAGGTACACATAAATAAGTTTGTTGTTGATGAACCTGAGTTCTGGGTCATTCTTAGCTTTAGAAGTTTTCTGCAATAAAGAAAAATTAGGAAAGCCAGTTGCCAAGTTCTAATATTATACGCTTAGTACGTAAGGCACTTTGATTTAACTTTAGCTTCTTTTTCCTAGAGCCCCCACTGGTCAGAGTGAATCGCAAAGAAACTTTCCCAGGGGTTACAACTCTCTTCTGCAAAGCTCATGGCTTTTACCCCCCAGAAATTTACATGACATGGATGAAAAACGGGGAAGAAATTGTCCAAGAAATGGATTATGGAGACATTCTTCCCAGTGGGGATGGAACCTATCAGACGTGGGCATCAGTTGAGCTTGATCCTAAGAGCAGCAACCTTTACTCCTGCCATGTGGAGCACTGCGGTGTCCATATGGTTCTTCAGGTCCCCCAGGGTAAGGACGGGGATGGTGGCTGTCTGGGGAGAGCCTAGAGAAAGGGGTGAGCAGGAAGCCATGCTCCCTGCCAGGGAGGGGAGGGGAGGATAGATCACTGCCTCACCCAGTGTGCCTTAGAATGGGTCTTTTAAATAAGTGGTTCTCACACTTTTTGGAACCAGGACGCCTTCACACTATTAAAAAAATCATTGAGGACCCCAAAGAGCTTTTGTTGATGTGGGTTATATCTATTGCTGTTTACCACATTACAAATTAAAGATTTAAAAATTAAACACGAACGGGCACAGTGGCTCACACCTGTGATCCCAGCACTTTGGGAGGCTGAGGCAGGTGGATCACTTTAGGTCAGGAGTTTGAGACCAGCCTGGCCAACATGGTGAAACCCCATCTTTACTAAAAATATAAAAATTAATCAGGCATGGTGGTGCACACCTGTAATCCCAGCTACTCAGGAGGCTGAGGCAGGAGAATTGCTTGAACCTGGGATGGAGATCGCAGTGAGCCGAGATTGCACTACTGTACTCCAGCCTGTGCGAAGGGAGTGAGACTCCATCTCAAAAAAAAAAAAAAAAATCAAACACAATCCAGGCACAGTGGCTCACTCCTGGGCATGATGGCATGCACCTGTAGTCCCAGATACTCAGGAGGCTAAGGTGGGAGGATCGCTTGAGCCCAGGAGGTCGAGGCTGCAGTGAGCTATAATGGCACCACTACACTTCCACCTGGACGACAGAGTGAGACCCTGTCTCAAAAAAAAAAAAAAAAAATTAACACAAGAAAACACAAGCACATATTCCATTAGCAGTCAGATTGATGAGTGAGCAGCAACAGTAAGGAAAATGGTGTTGGGTTTCCTGATGATCACAGGGACAAAAGTCCCAGAAAGTTAACACAGAAGGGACTTGTGAATTTTTTCTTATTTGCTTGCTTTCAGAATCAGAAACTATCCCTCTCGTAATGAAAGCTGTCTCTGGGTCCGTTATCCTTGTCATTGTGCTGGCTGGAGTTGGTGTTCTAGCCTGGAGAAGAAGGCCCCGAGGTGAGAGGCACATGGAAGGGACCCAGGGGACTGCAGACTCTCCTGCGTCTCTCCAGAGTTTTATTTTCTGCATCTGCTGCTCCATGCTCCATTCAGAAATGGCTTGGCTGTCAGGCTGGGATCACAGAAGTATCCAGGACAACCCTCCCACCATGTAGGGGACACAAAGCATGGATAAAGCTTGCAGGGAGAGTGGTCTCTTTTCATAGGTGATGCCTGACATCAACAAAATAGTACAACATCTGTCCAGGGGAACTGCCCCCTAGAAGTTGGGTCAGAGAAGATATGGGGATCCTGATTTGTCTTTTTCCAAACCATCTTTTTATTATTAATTACTATTGACTTCTGAGGCAGTACCCTTTGTTTCAAGACTTCAGTCAGTTTTCCCATTTTGACCACCATTCTTTCATCCCAAGCATATGTAGTCCTTTTCCTTGTAAATTCATCTTTCAAAACGTTAAATGTGTAAGAGTAGATACCTTCAGAGAATGGGACTTAGAGTAAGGAAAAGAGGAGGAGAAGTAGGAGATACATAGGCTCTTGATAATGTGGAATAACATAAATTCATTCAATAAGTATACATTATAGACCTGCTGTGCTCCAGGCACTGTACTGGTTGCTGGGATATGACAATGAACAAGACAGACAGGATCCATGTTGTCATAGAGCTTACAACAGAGCCTGGTAAGGTTATCTCCTGCCTCTGGCTTCACTAATTGCTCAAACTGATCACAGGATAGTACTGATGAGACTATGCTTTGAACCCAAAGTGGACCAGAAGGTTGGTTTTCCTTCATAAACATAGACCTCAACTCCAATTCAGGTGATAACTGTACAAAAGCATGTTGTTAGATCAAAGTAAAACCAACCCCTTTACTAGAAAATCAGCTCAGAGGCTGGGCGTGGTGACTCACAACTTGTAATCCCAGCACTTTGGGAGGCTGAGGCAGGCAGATCACTTGAGGTCAGGAGTTTGAAATCAGCCTGGCCAACATGGAGAAACCCTGCCTGCCTCTATTGAAAATATTTTTTTAAAAAAATTAGCTGGGCGTGGTGGCACATGCCTGTAATCTCAGCTACTCAGGAGGCTGAGAGGAGAATCGCTTGAACCCTGGGGGCGGAGGTTGCAGTGAGCAAAGATCGCTCCGTTGCACTCCGGCCTGGGCAACAAGAGCGAGACTCCATCTCAAAAAAAAAAAAAAAAAGAAAAAGAAAAGAAAAGAAAATCAGCTCAGAGAGTTAATGGGTCGTTAATGTTTTCTTTATAGGTAAAGTACAGCACTAATCCTCATCCAATCAATGATAGTGAAACAAACAAAATTTTTTTTACAATGACATCTCTCTCCCAATAATTATATAAACTGTGAGTTCCTGCTTTTTATCTTACAGAGTTTACAAATTTGAGCTAAAGTTTGTCAAGTACCAAGAGAATCTTGACAAAACAGGCTAAAACTGTCGATGCCCGTTTCTCAGATTTTGCTGAACACTGCATACCTTATTTTTGAGCTGTGAGGAAACATTCTTGTAATCTGACTAAAAACCTCTTTCTTTTCAGAGCAAAATGGAGCCATGTACCTTCCGACACCAGATCGATGACTGCAGATCCCTCTTTTCCAGTTTTCCTTCCTGTAGGAGCCATGTTCTCCTCTGTCCCCCATAGACTCAAACCCAGTGCTTGAAGCTCCTGACCACACCCACAACATACATGAGGGTAATGGGATTGAGCATTTATGGCAGCAACATAGGAGCCACAAAACGTTCTTTGTTCTTTGGCTCCAAAAAGACTGTCAGATTTCAGCCTCTTTTGATGGACTGTTTTATCACAGTTGACTTTAAATACAGCTTGTCTGATGACACAACACTTCCCTACATTCCATTTGTCAATGATGATTTGCAACTAGTTGGAGATTCTCAGAGCAGGAAGGAATCTTTTCATCCAGAGCAGGAACTGTCTTCTGCAATGCCTTGGACTTGAGCCTCCAGCCTCCACTTGAACACCATGTGAAGGGAACCTCAATACTTCATAAAATGGCCTTTCTCATTCATCTTCTTTCATGGGAACATTATTGTACCAGAGCTTTGAATATCATGGGCGCCATGACACCCCAGGAGAGTAGCCAGCAGGTTTGTACAATGGCCTGGGAATGGACTGATTATTATTATACATTTTCTGGCCTGAGAGAAAGCCAGAGTCCCCTGCTGTTAACAGCAACCCTGCCTAGGAGCTTGGAATCTTGGTAATCTGCCCGATTGGATCTATGGAGGTAGTCTCACCCTTTTTTTCTTTTGTGGGAAATTAAGTGAAATAATTATCAGACATATCATCACTTCCAGTGGAACTACAGAGACCTGGACCCAGCTGCACTATTTTAGTGTAAAAATAACGATATGGCTGGGTGCAGTGGCTCACGCCTGTAATCCTAACACTTTGAGAGGCCAAGGCGGGCAGATCACGAGGTCAGGAGATTGAGACCATCCTGTTCAACATGGTGAAACCCTGTCTCTACTAAAATACAGAAAATTAGCTGGGCATGGTGGTGTGTGCCTGTAGTCCCAGCTACTCAGGAGGCTGAGGCAGGGGAATTGCTTGAACCCGGGAGGGAGAGATTGCAGTAAGCCGAGATCGGGCCACTGCACTCCAGCCTGGCGACAGAGCGAGACTCTGTCTCAAAATAATAATAATAATAACAACAACAACAACAACAGCAATATGTTTGGTGTCAGGAGAGGCTCAATTCTCATTGCTGCCTTTCCCATGCTGACTCATGGTAGCTGGGCATGACTTGCCTTCCTGCATAGGCTTAGTCTTCATATATATGCACTGGGAATCAATAGAAGCCCATGGTGAGGATGAACATCCCCTTAGTGTTTCTTACTCTGCCCAATCCCTGAGGCCTCACCTGACTCACCTCCTGCCCTGCCGTGTAGAGCTACCTGCCCTGGGGCTGCCAGTCACACATTCCTTGGTCCCACTTCTCTGACCCCATTTTGAGTCTGCACCTGAGCCTAATGCTTACTTCAGTGACCCCAACTTTGACAAGTGGCTTTTCTCCTGCACCTCAGGTTTGACCTCTGCTCTCCCTTGACCTTGACTGTGACATTTGACCTTTGGCTTTAAGCATTACAGCCTCAGATAAAGATACCTTCAGCCCAGGCACAGTGGCTCACGCCTATAATCCTAGCTCTTTGGGAGACTGAGACAGGTGGATTCCCTGAGCTCAGGAGTTCAAGACCAGCCTGGGCAGCACGGGGAAACCCTGTCTCTACTAAAATACAAAAAATTATCTGGGCGTGGTGGCGTGTGCCCATAGTCCCAGCTACTCGGGAGGCTGAGGCAGGAGAATCACTTGAACCCGGGAGGCGGAGGTTGTTGTGAACCAAGATCACACCATTGCACTCTAGCCTGAGTAAAGAGAGTAAAACTCCATCTTAAAAAAATAAAAATAAAATAAATAAATAATACCTAAAATTTTACAACCTTCATTTTACTGTAGATGGTTCAAGATTATATTAGTTCTTAATTATTTTAGCCTTGTTATTGCTTCATTACTTCATGATTGTTGAATACAGATGCTCAGTAATCATAACCTATGGAATATTTGATATCATGATCTAAATAAACATTAAAAACAAATAACTGTGCTATTACCACAATTATGTTTTGGCTTTGAATTGTCTTTACTGAATATTTTGGATCAAGAACACTAGATGAGAAACCTGTTTAACTCTGTTCCTTTTTTTTTTTTTTAACTCCACTATATTTATTACCTGTTTTTGTTTTTTTGTTTGTTTGTTTTTGATGTGCATATAGACAAAGATGTGGTACATTTAAATGGCAGATATTTTTGAAGTGCATGTAGACCAAGATGTGGTACACTTAAGGGAGAGAAAGCAGTTTAAAGAGCAGGGTGAAAATCCAACAAGACTCCATCGAGGGTTTCTGAGCTCTCCCATCAGGGGCCTGGCCTCCTTTCCTCTCTCTTCTTACTCCTGTGATTTCCGAGTTCTGATCCTTTCCTTATTTCTGAGGAATGACTTGGTTTCTCCTCTTCTTTTTTTGACCTGAGAGAAAATGTTTTTGCACTTGTAGCTATGAGGAACAGTTGTCCACCAGGGAGGCCAGCTGATCATTTTCTGCCAGAGTTGCACAGAGCGGTCACACCTTATTTTGATCACCACTGTCTGGGGTCTTTGTCCTCACATATACAGGTCTAGTGTCCCCACAAAGTGATCAGATGGATACATAAAGTGGAGTGCCAATGTATTAATTTACTGTGAGAAACACGATTGCTAAGTGGGTCAGATATTTGTCTCAGCTGGTCAGTACATCTTCCAGCAGGAAAATCTACATAAGAACAACTAAATCACAGTCTGTAGAGTGCTTGATGACCCCAGAATTGGTGCAAGGGGACACATTCTCGCTTGTTAGCACCTGCTTTCTGGAGTTTGCTATTTTCTCACACACGATGTATTAGTTCACAGAGTGTTCTCCAAGGAGGACAGGGGCTTTGCCCATAGCCGTGTGCTGTGGGCAGCAGAGCTAGGAAGGAGCACAGGTGTCTCCCAGCCCAGGTGTTTCCCACTTAACTGCATTGCCCTTTTCACCTTTTTTTTTTTTCCCCAGTAGCTTCATGACATTCAGTGCATTGTGCTTTTTAGAGGTTGATGATTCCACTGCCCTTCCTGAGCTGCCTTCACCTCTCTTTCTTTGGAAATTGCCATCTTTGAGCCTTTTCTGCCTCTGTAACATCTCTGCACCTCCTTTTCACTCTGGCCTCCCTTTCTCCAATGTCCTTCTAGCTTCTGGTTGCCCCAAACCCCACAGACTGTATAACAAAACCCAAAACCTATTGGTTTAAAACAATACCCATTTTATTTTCTTTCATAGTTTCTATGGGTCAGGAATTTGGGTATGGCTTGGGTAGGCAGTTCTGACTTCTCATGGAGTTGGAGGCAAGTGGTGGCTGGAACAGAAATGGGGCAGCCAGGGGTGGTGGCCAGGCATCTCCTACATCTCCTCCATGTAGTCTCAGGAAGTCTCCATATGATCTGTCTGTGTGGGTTAGTTGGGCTTCCTCACAACATGGTGGCCTCAGGGCAGTCACTGCTTACATGGCAGCTAGCTTCCCTCAGAATGAGTATCCCAAGAGATCACAGAGTACATAGCATTTATATAATCTAGTATTTGAAGTCACAAAGTGTCATTTTTGTAATAACTCTCATTGCTCAAGGAAGTCATAAAATCCTGCTCAGGTTCAAAAAGAGGGTGTATAGAACCCAACACTCAATAGGATGATTGTCAGAGTTACATTGTAAGAGCATGTAGATGGGAGATATCATTGTGGCCATTTTGGGAAAGATGCAACATATCACAATGTCATGCTCTCCATCGTCTCCCCGTTCCACCTTGTACTGGTTTCCAAGTGTAGTCATTTAAAAGTACCACAAAAACTGGGTGGCTTGGAACAACAGAAATGTATTGTCTCACAGTTCTGGAGGCCAGAAGTTCAAAATGAAATGTTGGCAGAACTATGCTCTCTCTAAAGGGACTGGGAAAGGATCTGTTCCAGGCTTCCCTCCTGTCTTCTGGTTGTTCCTTGCCTTCTGGTTGCATAACTCTAGTCTTCATTTGGTGTTCTTCCTGCATTAATGACTTTGTGTCCAAATTTCCTTTTTTCATGAGGCCATCAGTCATACTGGATTAGGGGCCCACCCTACTACTGCAGGATGACCTCACCTTCCCAAATTACATCTGCAACAACCCTATTTCCAAAGAAGGCCACATTCTGAGGTACTGGGGGTTACAACTTCATGAATTTTTGGGGGGCAAACAATTCAACTCCTAACACATCTCTACCCAACCTCAATCCACCAAAACTTTTTGGCTCCACTGGATTATCCAGCAGTTAGGAAACCAAGATCATTAAATGAATTCACCGCAACTACTATGAGACTGACTACCTTAGCTTACCTCTGTGAGAGGAGTTAAGCCAAGGGAATCTGTGGAATTTTGGAGAGTCGGGGGCATTTGGGGGCAGGGGGCAAACGTCCTGCCTTTAAATCCCAACACTTAGTTCTCTTCCGTTTATAAGACCCGCCCCTCCATCCCAACCCCTGCACCACAGGACAAGGAAGTGTTCTTGGCCTTCAACTTTCATCCCTGATGGTGAAAGCAGTTGCTCGTGATCTATTTGCCCACCAGCTTCTCCTCTGGAGTCTGAGGCATCTGATGCCTGCCTGGCTGGTTCTCAGTAAGAAGGTCAAGTTCAACCAGAGGGGAGATCCTGATGCCTTTCAGTAGTTAAATATGAGTTCAGACCCCGGGGTCTAGACAGAAGATTTGGGGTTCCCTGGATATAAGATTTCTGGAAACACTCAGACTGTGGGGACCCCTGCTGAGGGAGAAGACCCAAACTGTGGCTTCAGGGGAATGCACCAAGGCTCTCACTGAGTCCGCCTTCTCCAACAAGCTCCCCTTCTGCTTCCCCATGGCTGGCATGGCTGAGTAAAAAGGACACTGAGCACAGCCCATGCATGAACGCCTTGCCATGCAGCAGGATAAAACCCATAATGCCACTCAGCGTGCCTTGATTATAAATCTAGTTTGATTACAACACTAAGTTCTGGCCATTTATTCTGTTTCTGGTTTGTGAACCAACCGAAGACATGAGCAGGGCCTCAGCTAACCCACAAATAGCACATGTGTGCAAACTGGAAAAATGAACCCTTCTTCTGGGAGGACGCAGCCCAGGCCAGGTCACCCGGCTTGGCCAGCAGAACACAGAGTGGATTTTGGTCCCATTTGTTCCCCAATGGGGTATCTATCCTTGTGCGGGGCACAAGCTTACATGGCATTTCTGGTCATACCAATAGAAAATAGATAGAAACAGGCTGCACACCAGAATGAATGAATTGAATTGAAAGGGAGGAGTGATGGTGGAAAGAAAAACAAGTCAATTCATTTAGACTGGCAGAGCCAGAACCACTGTGTAGTATATCAGTATATCCAAACCGTTAAAATTCCCTGAAAGATGTTACATAATCCTATCATGGTGTTTATTTATGGAAATCTATTTTTAAAATTTTGTGTAATACTGCACAGTCTGTTTGCATGATCCCTTGTACGTAGTAGCAACTCAGTAAATACTTTTTGAATGAACTAGTACAGTATTTTAATTAGCTAGTCTTCATGTACTGGTACAAAAGAACAGTGTCATCTTACAGCTGAAGTCATAGAGGGGAAATATCCGATTCAGGATCATATAACATTCCAGGTGCTCAGGATGAATGGTCCGAGGACTGGTCTGAATTCTTCAAAGGTTTCAGCTGTATTAACATTCTCTATCTAATAAACTTTATCTTGTCATTGCATTGTCTGTGAGATTAGTGATCTGAAAAATTCCATTAATACCCCCACCCCATCCAACGCATATGTATTAAAGACAAAGATAGAATTCAGAGGTTCTTACAGGAGACACTGTTTTTCTTGAAGGCTACGAGAAGAGGTGCTGAGAAATGAGTTCTCGGCCATCTTGGGGGCCCAAATATCTGAAACCTTCCAGAAACATAACTAGTCCGAATTTGCTTTACTGTCACCATTTGGGTATTTGGTTAATGAAAGTTCTTAACATGTAAATTCCACCCACTCTTACCAATGCCCTGAGCTGAGAAGCACCTTGAGCACTCTTACCACACCCTGAGCTGTTGCTTTTCCTCTTCCCCTTGCCCCCACTCCCATGTTAGCTGCACCAGCAGAGGCTTCTGCATTTGCCCCTGGGCGGGAGTTGGGTATGAAGGTCTGGGCCAGAAGGTTCTGAGTTGCTGAGCTGAGCTGCTGGGTGGCAGCTGGAAGGCCAGGCTGGCTGAAGCCCTGGTGAGGTGACACTGGATCTGAGGCAGGTGCAGTGACAGCAACCAGACTTCTGAGGACACAAATGGGCCAGAGAGTGGGAACAACTGGGGGAACAACCCAGGGACGGGGGGGAACGGGGCAAACAGCCTCTGAGAGGAGGCTACGGGGTGAAATGGGAAGCCACCAGAATGGAAAAGGAAGTGAAACCAAGGGAGAAATAAGACTGCCACCCAAGTCGAAGCCGTCCTGGCCTTTCTTCCTTTCTGAGGCATCAGCGCAGATTCTAAGGTTACCTGTACTGACTGAAAGCTCTGTTGTTTTCTAAGCAACATCGCGGTGGCATAAATAGAGAATTCCTGGAATGCACTGGGAAGACACACGCTCTAGAAGGTGACAATTCTGGGGAAATCTGAAGGGCTGGAATAATAAAAAGTCAAACATTTGGCATCCCATCAGCTGCTGAAATACAAGCCTCTCACGTACTTTAAAATACCCAACACATACACTCTGCATATTACTCACGAAACAGCTACGGATGCACAGTCTGTGTGTTACACACAACAGGAAGTTTCCAAACCAGATGTAACCCACCAAGGCTGAGCACATGGGCTACCCTCCACCTTACTGTTAAAAGACTGAATGGTCACTGGTCCCTGAGGATCCCTGAAGAAGACAGGCAAGCTGTTATAATCCAATTTAGGTCTTTGCAACTGAAATTGAGATCAAATTTCAAAGATTTGTAAACTAGCACAGCTTCACAGACTTGAAATTAGTCTACAAGATTACATGTTTCTAGGCCTAATGGTGACATTTTTAAAGACTGTCCCCAACCACAAGGAATTATTCGTTTTTTCTGTGTGACACAGTATACACCATATTTTCATTCAAGTCACAGAGTTTGTTTACCCCAGTTTCTTATTAATAATCTGCCACAAATAGTGATATTTAAATTAAATTATTATGGCTTGCATTAGTTAATCAAACATTCATGAAATGTATGCACCATGAGGCCTGACACTTTAGTGCCTGGCACATAGTAGGCACTCAGTACATATGCATATTGCCAAAATGAACTGCTGCTCCTACGAGCCAGACTTTGTAAGCAACAGAGCACAGTGATGTTCTGAAAATTAGCAAGTACAAAAATGGCCCAGACATATGCTTATAGAAAAATCAAGCTCACATCACAGAAAATAATTTTAGAGATTGTAATCTAGAATGTATTTCTATAAAACAGTCCCTGGGTTTTCTGCTAAGAGAAGAAATACAACTCTGGCTGGGGGCGTGGTAGCTAACACCTGTAATCCCAGCACTTTGGGAGGCCGAAGCTGGCAGATCACTTGAGATCAGGAGTTTGAGACCAGCCTGGGTAACATGGTGAAACCCCGTCTGTACTAAAATTACAAAAAAAATAGCTGGGTGTGGTTGCTGGTGCCTATAATCCCAGCTACTTGGGAGGGTGAGGCAGGAGAATCACTTGAATCTGGGAGGCAGAGGTTGCAGTGAGCCAAGATTGCACCATTGCACTCCAGCCTGGGCGACAAGAGTGAAACTCTGTCTCAAAAAAAAGAAAAAAGAAAGAAAGAAAAGAAAGAAAGAAAGAAAGAAAGAAAGAAAGAAAGAAAGAAAGAAAGAAAGAAAGAAAGAAAGAAAGAAAGAAAGAGGGA
>NW_012116433.1:1973903-1980261 GCF_000951035.1 Colobus angolensis palliatus
GAAGGAAAGAAAGAGAAAGAAAGAGAAAGAAGAAAGAAAGAAAGACAACTCTGACAGTGAGCTTTCATAGTAATACTGAAGATACAGGTTGAATAAAACTTTCAAGTGAGATGGGAAGTCCTGAGTATAAACATGCCATGAAACAAAGGATGTGGGGAGGATGAAGGGCTAGTACTGCCTCCTTCCCTGCAGCCACTGGGCTGGGCTAAGAGGACCCATAGGCAGTTGCGATGGCGACAGCAAGGAACTCAGAGATGTTCAGCGAGACAGAGGAACTTCTAATCCTCTGGTTTCCTTTTGTCTTCCTGATAGCCTATCCTCAGATAAATAATTCCCTTACTAAACTCCTAAGTGCTTTTCAGCTCTGCCACTCAACTGACACTTAGCTATTCTGTGTTGGTATTTATCTGTTTCTGCATGGCTTATCTCCCTGGCTGGACTATAAACCCCTTAAGGGCACAATGTGAATTCTACAACCTTCACTTAGTATCAGGGTGATATTAAGTTGTTTAACTTCTCTGAGCCTCAGATTTATAAAAACTGGGGCTAGTCAATACCTGTCTTCCAGTGTCAACGTGGGGATTAAATGAGGTGTGTGTGTGCAAGCATACTGCACAGGAAGTGGCATCTGGGATGTGTTGTCCTCTACGTATTCTCCAGGGACTACTCCCCATGTCCCATATAATCACAGCCACCATTTATTGAGTGCTTACTACGCACTGGGTACTTCACATATATTATTTCTATTCCTCATAACAACGTCGGCAGCAGGTATTATTATTATTATTATTTTGTTGAAGTTCAGATAAATTGTATTTCTTGACAAGGTCACATAGTTAGTAAGTGGCAGAGGCATGATTCAGACTCAAGACAGTGTGTGCTCTTCCCAGGGCACTGTCCTATCTGCACACAGTAGGCCCACTCCATCAATGCCTAACCAAAACTGTGAGGTGTCATCCGCTTAAAACTATTGAGGACTAAACTCTGATTTTTTTTATCTTGCCCAAATTCCTATCTAAGGGATCTGGGGAGTCATGCCCTACAAATCATAAATTATCATCAGATGGTTTTATTTAACCCTATATATCATTATTTATTTTCCAACTTGACTCTGACATAACATTACCAGACAAAGAAGAAAATCAAAATATTTTAACCTGGCCAGGCGTGGTGGCTCATGCCTGTAATCCTAGCACTTTGGGAGGCCGAGGCAGGCAGATAATGAGGTCAGGAGTTCAAGACCAGCCTGGCCAACATAGTGAAACCCCGTCTCTACTAAAAATACAAAAATTAGCTGAGCATAGTGGTGTGTGCCTGTAATCCCAGCTACTCGGGAGGCTGAGGCAGGAGAATCACTTGAACCCAGCAGGAGTAGAGGTTGCAATGAGCCAAGATTGCGCCACTGCACTCTAGCCTGGGTGACAGAGTGAGATTCCATCTCAAAATATATATATATATATAATATGTAATATATTTAATATTAGTAATATTAATTTAAATATAATATCAATTTTAATATAATTTAAATATTAATGATATTAATTTAAATATATATACATTTTAAACCTCAAAATATGTTACTTTGCCATATTTTGAAATGGTCCTGCTAAGCTGTTCTTTGTCAGGGAAAATTTGCATCTGTAAAGAATCTCTATTAACATAGCTAGATCTTTTTCTTCCAGACCCTCCCAATCCTAAAGAGATAACTAAGATCTTAATAGAAAACATTTGTGGCCTATTGTCTCTAAGGGCAGCCACTGTAAGACTTCAAAAGAACTCTGGTCTCCACAATCTTTATCTTAACCTGAGCATTCCCTTTTTATCTATCCCAGGTCTTTAGGCAAACTCAACCAACTGTCAACCAGAAAATGTTTGAATTTACCTATAGCCTGGAAGCCCCCACTTTGAGTTGTTCCATCTTTCTGGACCAAACCAATGTATTTTTTAAATGCATTTGATTGATGTCTCATGCCCCCCTCAAATATATAAAACCAAGCTGCTCCTTGACCACCTTGCATACATGTTCTCAGGACCTCCCGGGCCATGGTCACTCACATTTGGCTCAGAATAAATCTCTTCAAATATTTTACAGAGTTAGATTCTTTTCGTCGACACTATGTTCTGTACTTAATCTTGGGAACAAAGGAATTCAGACATCTGTTCAGTGAATCAAAAGTTAATAAAGACCCTGATAAATTTATGAAAGTTTGAAACCTTTTCCTCTGACTTTGATGATGTGACTTAAAGGCTGAACAAGGCCTAAAGGGCCAAATGAAGCAAGTTACCACACATTTCATGGAAATGTCAATGAAACCCATGGATAAGATTCACTACTTGTCGATTCTTGGTATATGGAGATGCTGGTACATAAAGGAAAAAGTATAAGCTCCCTCACCTTGCAAAAACAACTTGCCCAGGGCAGATCTGTGGGCACACAGAACTGTAGAGCTGGAGGGCCCATTAAGCGTCATATAGTTCAATTTTCTCATTTAACATATGAGAAAATTGAGGCTGGAGTAAGTAAAGTGATTTGCCAAAAGAAACCCTGAAACTAGTGATAAACCTCATGTCTGGACATAAATGTTCAACATCACTCGTCATTAGGGAAATGCAAATTAAGATCACAATGAGCTATCACTGCATATCTCTAAGAACAGCTAAAATAAAAGAAGGCTGGGTGCGGTGGCTCACACCTACAATCCGTGCACTTTGGTAGGCTCAGGTGGGAGGATCACTTCAGTCCAGCAGTTCAGAATCAGGCTAAGGAACACAGTGAGGCTCTGACTCTATTAAAAAAAAAAAAAAAGAAATTAGCTAGGCATGGTGAAACCTGCCTGTAGTCCCAGCTGCTCAGGAGGCTGAGGCTGGAGGATCACTTGAGCCCAGGAGGTCAAGGAGGAAGTGAACTGTGTTTGTGCCACAGCACCCTAGCCTGTGCTGCAGGGGGAGGCACTCTAGCCTGGGGTGTGGAGGGTGGGGGAGGGAGAGGGGGAGAGAGACCTCTTCTCTTAACAAAAAAAAAGTGGTAATACCAAATGCTGGTGAGGATGTGAGAAAACTCAAAACAGTTTGGCCATTTCTTTTTATAGTTTTTGTGTATATATTTATTGGGTAGATGAGATGTTTGGATACAGGCAGGCACTGTGAAATAAGCACATCATGGAGAATGGGGTATCCATCTCCTCAAACATTCATCCTTTAAATTATAATCTAATTACATTCTTTAGATTATTTAAAAATATACAATTATGTTATTGTTGACTATAGTCACCCTATTGTGCTATCAAGTATGGTTTCCTTATTCATTCTTTTTGTTTTTTTGTACCCATTAGTTTGGCCATTTCTTTAAAAACTTGATATACACTTACCCAGCAATTTTATGCCTGGGCATTTACCCTAGAGAAATGAAAAATTACGTCCTCATAAAAATCTGTACACGAATACTCATAGCAGCTTTATTTGTAATAGACTCAAACCAGAAACAATCAAAATGTCCCTTCATAAGTGAACTGTTAAACAATGGTACATCCATGCCATGGAATATTACTCAGCAATAGGAAGAAATGAACTACTGATGTATGCAACAATTTGGATGAATCTCAAGGGTATCATGCTGAGTAAAAAATGCCAGTCTCAAAAGGGTCACCTACCATATAATTCCATTCATATAACATTCTCAAAATGACAAAATTATAGAGATGAAAAATGGATTAGTGGTTGCCAGGGTTAGGAATGGCTAGGCAGAGGGGATGAGTAGACTGTAAAGGGGTAGCATGAGAAAGAGCTTTGTGGTGATGGGATGGTCCTGCATCCTGATTGCAGTGGTGGTCATACAGATCTACATGTGTGATAAAATGACACAGAACTATACACATGTATTGAACCATATCAATTTCTTGGTTTTGATATTGTACCATAATTATGTAAGATATAACCATGGTGGAGGAAACTTGGTGGACAGTACATGGAACCTCTCTGTGTTATCTTTGCACTTTCCTGCAAATCTCTAATTATTTCAAAGTAAATTTATTTTATTTTATTATTTACTTACTTATTTTTTTGAGACAGAGTTTTGCTGTTGTTGCTTAGGCTGGAGTACAATGGCACAATCTCGGCTCACCGCAAACTCTGCCTCCTGGGTTCAAGCGATTCTCCTGCCTCAGCCTCCCAAGTAGCTGGGACTACAAGCATACACCACCACGGCCAGGTAATTTTGTATTTTTAGTAGAGACGGGGTTTCTCCATGCTGGTCAGGCTGGCCTCAAACTCCCGACCTCAGGTGATCCGTCTGCCTTGGCTTCCCAAAGTGCTGGGATTACAGGCGTGAGCCACCGCACCTGGCTAGTAATTTTTTTTTAATTGAAGGACAATGCACCTACTCATTTGTTAGGATATTTATAATTATCTGATTTAACTAAATATATTAAACTAATTACTATAGCATGTTCCATAGAGACTAGCCAAATAATAGAATTGACCAGTTAAAGCAATCTGTGTCTGTTATTACAGCTACCTAAAACCTCTTTTTAAAAAAATCGCACTTAGTTTGCAATCAGTAAGTTGTAAATTAAAATACTTAAGTGGACCCATTAACAGTGGAATAATCTGAAAAGTTTGTCCTATTAAAATTTGGCACTCTCATAACATTAAATATCATTTGTTTGGGGATTTGGGGGGATGTTTCCACTGGTTTAAGATTCTAGGGGGGGCACAGTGGCTCATGCCTGTAGTTCCAGCACTTTGAGAGGTCAAGGTGGGCAGATCACTAGAGGTCAGAAGTTTGAGACCTGCCTGGCCAACATGGCGAAACCCTGTCTCTACTAAAAATACAAAAATTATCTGGGGGTGGTTATGGGTTCCTGTAATCCCAGCTACTCGGGAAGCTGAGGCAGGAGAATTGCTTGAACCCAGGAGGCGGAGGTTACAGTGAGCCCAGATCGCGCCATTGCCCTCCAGCCTGGGCGACAAGAGCAAAACTCTGTCTCAAAGAAAAAGAAAAAATATATATATATATTATATAGAAGAAAAAGCCCAAGGTATTCGGTTCCTGGATCTTGCTACTATCTTCCATAATTTGAAGATGTCACCACCTAAGGTGACCATCATCTACTAACGTGACTGAAAGTTCTTATCACTTGGTGGTGAGCAGCTCAATGAGATGATTTGAACTTTAAGCTCTTTTTGCACAGGCAGGAGGGCTACCACTTAAGACTGAGTATACTTCAATTACTCTGATTGTTGGGTTCTAAGATGGTTTCTTTGCAGTAGCTCTTTTCTAGCTTTTCATGGCTGCACCTTGAATCTACAGGTAAATCTCCCATTTTCGGGGCTTGGTGTTATCTAAGATGTGTAACTAACGTTTCTTTCCCATTGTGACTGTACCAGTCAACCTAATGAACAAACTTCAGTAACTGCATATTTCCTTAGGGGAAGTTCCCCATGGAATTTATTCACATATTGATTAGACATGATGGTCAGAATCTCAATTTTGCTTGGCATGCATTTTAATAGGTCTAACCCTGGTCAGTTTTGTCCACAACAGCTATTCCAAAGTTTCTTCACTCACTTCAAGCTCTCTGCTTACTTTACAAAGTACCCCACTTACCTCCAACTTTACAAAGATAATTGAGGCTCTCAGAAGTCCCTTAGCTCCTCCATCCACAAATAGATCTGTATCCCATTTCCCTTTATCTTCTTCCATTCAGTCACAATCTCAGTACAGGTATTCTATTTTTGTCCTGGGCTGGGGCCTTAGCCTCCACCTAAGACTCTAGGTCCCATTTTTTACTGACTCTCCCAAGATCTTTCCCAATTATTCCTCTCTGTCTGCTGTAGTTCAGCCTCATAGACTACCATAGGTATGAACAGAAAAAAGCAGAGATCACGGCTAGTTTGAATGACCCTAGTATTAGTGTCTTAGGGCTGCCATTGCAGATTACCTTTAACAACAGATAGTTCCTTTGAGTGGCAAGCCACAGAAGATGGATCATCACTGGTCAAAGTCAAATGTTGGTATCTTCCTATTCCCCTTTGCCAGTGATTGGTCTAGGGATGGACATGTGACCAAGTTCTAGCCAATAAGACATAAAGGAAAATCTTCTAGGGGCTTCTGGAAAACATTTTCTTCCATGATGAGGAAGAACTGTGTGAGGAGAGAATTCCTTGCACCTCCACCTTCCCTTCCTATGTTTTCATATTTTCATGTGAACACATGATGTTCAGAGTTGCAGTAGCCATCTTGTAACTATTAGTGAAGATACTCTGAGGATGGCAGAGTTGAAAGATTACAGGATTTTTGTCTTTGATTACATCATTGTAGTTACCTTCAGACTCATTGCAGAAGATACATAAATGTCTT
>NW_012116433.1:1980866-1990213 GCF_000951035.1 Colobus angolensis palliatus
TCTTGCTCTGTTGCCAGGCTGGAGTGCAGTGGTGCGATCTCGGCTCACTGCAACCTACACCTCCCGGGTTCAAGCGATTCTCCTGCCTCAGCCTCCCAAGCAGCTGGAACTACAGGCATGTGCCACCACGCCCAGCTAATTTTTGTGTTTTTAGTAGAGACGGGGTTTCACTATGTTGGCCAGGATGGTCTTGATCTCTTGACCTTGTGATCCACCTGCCTTGGCCTCCCAAAGTGCTGGGATTACAGGCATGAGCCACTGTGCCCGGCCTAATAAATGTATTTGTTACTGCTGAAGTTACTATTATTTATTACCTGCAGCCAGGGATATCCTTTATAATATAATTGACACACTGTATCTTTTCACATTTCCATGTATCCTTGAAATAAAATTTCATTATCTAAGGTCAAAAAACAAAACAAAACAAAAAAAACAAAGAAAAACAATACTAAAAGAAAGAAAGGAGCAGAGATTTCACAGCCAGCCAGACAGGGATTCCCCCTCCATTTACTAGCTGTGTGATTTTTTGTTTGCTTTTCAGACGGAGTCCTTTTTTTTTTTTAGACGGAGTCTTGCTCTATCACCCAGACTGGAATGCAATGGTGCAATCTCAGCTCACTGCAATCTCCACCTCCCAGGTTCGAGGAATTCTCCTGCCTCAGCCTCCCAAGTAGCTAGGACTACAGGCATACGCAACCACTCCTGGCGAATTTCTTTTTTGTATTTTTAGTAGAGACAGGGTTTCACCACGTTGGCCAGGCTGGTCTCGAACTCCTGACCTCACGTTACCTGCCTGTCTCGGCCTCCCAAAGTGCTAGGATTATAGGTGTGAGCCACTGCACCCAGCCTACTTAGCTGTGTGATTTTAAGCAAGTTCTTTTACATTGTGGTAAAATACATATAAAACTCACTGTTAAGGTCTTAACCATTTTTAAGTGTACAGTTCAGTAAAGTACATTCACACTGCTGTGCAATCAATTTGTTTTTGAGACGTAGTCTCATTTCGTCACCCAAGCTGGAGTGCAGTGGCATGATCTCAGCTCACTGCAACCTCCACCTCAGGTTCAAGCGATTTTCCAGCCTCAGCCTCCCGAGTAGCTTGGATTAGAGACATGCACCTCACGCCTGGCTAATTTGTGTATTTTTAGTAGAGATGGGGTTTCACCAGGGTGGCCAGGCTGGTCTCGAATGTCTGATCTCCAGTGATCCACTCTCCTCGCCCTCCCAAAGTGCTGGGATTACAGGCGTGAGCCACCATGCCTGGCCTTAATGTACTATTTTTATTCATACAAATATTGTTTGACCCCTGCTATGTGCCAGCTACTATAATAGGTGCCAGAGGTACCACAGCGAGCAACATAGACAAATGTGGTGCCCTGCGCATGTTTTGGGGGCAGATGCTACTTCATTAAGGATCGGACGGTGACTGGAGCTGTCTCTACACACTCCCATCTTTCTGTACATTATCCTCTTCTGCAACTAATAGAAGAAAAAATAGCTCAAGCTGCCTTCTTAGATACCATAAGCCTTGGCCCCCAGCTCTCCCCTTGTCCCCATGCCCTGCATCACAGAAGAGTTACCTTTGCCTTCTTTGATCCCACCCTTGTCCTTGTACATAGTCATACTGTAGGACTGATTACAATGTATTTCTATTATATTCTCACCTGTCCATTTCCCCTACGAGGAGGTGAGCTTCATGAAGGCACCAGTGGATGCGGCCTTACTTGTCTTAGTATTCCTAGGGTCTAGTATAGTGCTTGGCACATGGTAGACAATCAGTGAATCTTTATTGGGTGGTTGAAGTTGAAAATTAATATCTTTTTAAAGTTAACCATCTCGAATATTGTGATGATTCTTTCTGTTCTCTTATATTGTGTTGGTTTAGAACTTGAACTGCAGGGATTTTAATAGGCAATGGAAACATACAGGAAACATCTTAATTTCTTTTTCCTTTACTTTTTATTTTAATTTTATTAGAGACAGGGTCTTACGGTGTCACCCAGGCTGGAGTGCAATAGTAAGATCATAGCTCACTGTAACCTCAAACTCCTAGACTCAAGCAATCCTCTCACCTTGGCCTCCCAAAGCACTGGGATTATAAGCATGGAGCCACTGTGCCTGGTCTCCATTTTCCTTTAAATATTCTTCTACCGCCAGTAATTTGGCAAATAAAGTTGGGCTACTCGGTCTTTTTCATTCCCCTTTTTCTAGCATGTTAGCAGTGGAAAGAACCTTAGATGAACCTCTTCTTTGATCAGATTAGGAAGCCGATGACTATATAGTGCTATGGTTTGCACAGGGTGCCATGCCTAACAAGAGATAGAATTCCACATGCCAATCTCATTGTTCATTCAATGCTCTTTCCACTATCCTCTGCCATCTGGCAAACATTCAAAGCCACAAATATTTATGGGGTGCCTATTAGATACAAGACCGTAGGCTGGATTCTACTGGAGAGATACAGGTTGAAAAAAGATTCCTGGCCGGGCGCCATGGCTCACGCCTGTACTCCCAGCTCTTTGGGAGGGCAAGGCACGTGGATCACCTGAGGTCAGGAGTTCGAGACCAGCCTCACTAAAATGGTGAAACCCCATTTCTACTAAAAACACAAAAATTAGCCAGACGTAGTGGTGGGCGCCTGTAACCCCAGCTACTCGGGAGGCTGAGGCAGGAGAATCCCTTGAATCCAGGAGGCGGAAGTTGCAGTGAGCTGGAATCACGCCATTGCATGCCAGCCTGGGCGACAGAGTAAGACTCCATCTCAAAAAAAAAAAAAAAAAAAAGAGTAGATTCCTACCTTGAGCCAGTTTTAATCTAATAAGCAAGAAAGACATGCAGGCAGAAAATGGTAGAAAAGATTGCATATGTGAAAAACAACTGATATGGCTTGGATTTGTGTACCCGTCCAAACCTTATGTGGAATTGTGATCCCCAATGTTGGAGGAGGGGCCTGGTGGGAGGTGACTGGATCATGGCAGAGGATTTCCCCCTTACTGGTCTCATGATGGTGATTTCTCACACTCACAAGATCTGGTTGTCTAGGACAAGCGTGGTGGCTAATGCCTGTCATCCTAGCACTTTGGGAAGTTGAGGCAGGCGGATCACCTGAGGTCAGGAGTTCAAGACCAGCCTGGCCAACATGGTGAAACCCCATCTCTACTAAAAATATAAAAATTAGCCGGCCATGGTGGCACATGCTTTTAGTCCCAGCTACTCAGGAGGCTAAGGCATGAGAATCACTTGAACCCAGGAGGCTGAGCTGAAATGGCATCACTGCACTCCAGCCTGGGCGATAGAGCCAGACTGTCTCAAAAGAAAAAAGATCTGATTGTTTAAAAGTGTGCAGCTCCTCCCTCTGCTTTCTTTCTCCTTCTCCAGCCATGTAAGACATGCCTGCTTCCCCTTCACCTTCCACAATGATTGAAAGTTTCCTGAGGACTCCCCAGCCATGCTTCCTGTACAGGCTGTGGAACTGAGTCACTTAAACCTCTTTTCTTTATTACCGAGTCTCAGGTAGTTCTTTATAGCAGTGTGAGAATGGACTAATACAATAAGGTACATGGAAAAATCCATGAGGTAATGAGCTCCAACTGAAGAACTGGCAGATCACTTTGGAGTAAAGGCAGTATCTTAACAGTGAGCAGACCAGCCCAGTTGCTCACACCTGTAATTCCAGCACTTTGGGAGGCCGAAGCAGGAGGATCACTTGAGCCCTGGAGTTCAAGACCAGCATAGGGAACACAGACTCCTGCCTCCACAATTTTTTTTTTTAATTAGCCAGGCATGGTAGCATGTGCCTGTGTCTCAGCTCCCCAGAAGGCTGAGGCAGGAGGATCGCTTGAACCAGGCAGATCGAGGCTGCAGTGAGCTATGATCGTGTCACTGCCCTCCAACCTGGGCAACAGAGACACTATCTCAAAAAAAAAGAAAAGAAAAGAGAACTGTGAGCACCCCTTTCTCCTTTGAGAGAGAGGGTATGGGTGTGTGGAAATGAGGACATGGCATCTTTCAGCATCCCTGGATGCCATTTCCAGCACAGTTGGCAGGGTTGGAATGCAGCTCACCTCTCATTATGTGCTTCCAGGAGAGATGAGGAACCATGACAATACCCAGATCAGCCGCAGGTTTTCTGAACAGAAAAGAAAGAACCAAGCTCAGTATTTCAGACATATATTTACAACCTTATCTTTTCTTAATCTAAAATGCTCCTGAACAAGGGCTTTTGAACCAAGACTCTTAGTTTACAATGCAACCTGATTTTGTAAACAGAAAACAAAAACCTCCAGAAATGCTCAGGGTATTAAGTGATACAGAACTGCAGAGAATAGTCTGTAGAACTAAAGGGCTAATGAGGTACTAACACAGCTTTGCTCAGGATTAACACATTCAGGAGCCAACCAATTAACTGTCCTTTCTAATACCTCCCAGGCAAATTTCTGTGTTCAGAACTTGGTACAGCTCCTGGCCTATGTAAATCTCAGCTCCCATATACTTTTTTTTTTTTTCCCCTGGGCTTGACTTGTGTAAGGGGCAGGTTGGGTAAATGAATAATCTTAAAACTAGCTGAGTGACACATCCCAGATTGAGTTGTGTCATTATACTAAATGTTGGTTATATACCTGCACAATCATGTATTTCCTTAGCATCACCCCATTCCTTCATGGATTCACACAGCCTTTCCCTGACCCCGGTCTGGGTTAGAGCAGAAGCCACGCTCACTGGGCTTCTTCTATTTTGCCAACTGTTCCAGTGCTGACTTTCCTCCCTAATTAATATCCATGTATCATGCAGAGTCCTTGCCAAAGCAAAAAGAAGGTAAGCATCTCTGGATCCAAACATCTAACAGTTGAGTCAGCCACAGACACATTTAAAGGAGGATCTTTTAGAAATATCACACCACATATATATTTCCATTCCTTATTTTAAGAGCCCTTCCAAGGTCTCCAAAAATATCTCTTCTCTTCATGAGGTTTTTTTTCTTAAGATGTTTCAGAGTCAAGACTGGGAAAGACAATGTCGTAAAACGTTTTGTGTTTGCATTGCTATACAGAGCTCCTCCATTCCCTTTCCTGGAAACCTCCTTCTGAAGGGACAATAGCTGGTTTTCTTCTCTAAATCATTAATTCAACAAACATGAGCTGAGCGTCACCCTGTGTGTGCCACATCTATTGCGCTAGGTGCTGAAGAGGAAATATGAGGAGCAAGTCTTGTTGGAACATCAAAGTTAACAGGATTTCTCCATTTTGCCTACCTATTAGAAGAAAGCTTGCCAACTTTATACTTCCTTTTCTGGCTACTGGGTGAAAAGGAGATGATTTATGAGTATTCCAAATGTCTTCCTCCACTATCTATTCCTCCATCCATTCATCCATCCACTCACCCCAACACTTTAAAGAGCCCTTCCAACTTCAATGCTTCCTTTGGACCAAGTTCTATGCTAGGCACTGAGGATACACACAGGGCAAGACCTGCCCTCTGTCCCCAGAGAAGTCCCAGTTCAGAGGGACACAGTTGTATGATCAAGACACAGTTGTATGCTTCATGTAGGAACTAGAATGTCATTGCTAGAGTAGAAGTATGCACACAATGCTAAGGAATCAAGATTGTAGTTTCAAGCAGCTGAGGCTGATTGTGGATTCATTCATAAAACAGGTTTCTTTTTCTTTTTTTTTTGATGGCTGCTTTAATTTCCTTTAGGTATATTGCAAGGAAATTTAGAAACAACAAAATCCAGATTCCAATTTGATATGTATAATCTGTTGATACTTTGGGGGCACGGTTTGGTCCTTCCATTTCTCCATGGTCCTCCTTCACTTCAGGCTCTGGGCCTTCTCAAAGGCATGCCGCGGGTCTGTTCCCCTCATTCAGCTCATCGTGTGCTTTCTTCCCATCCACATCCCCAGTCATGACAGGAGACATTTCAGGACCCGCAGAGCCTGGGCTGGCAGTACCAGTTGACATGGGGGAGTGTGAGAGGGAGTCTTTCACAGACAATGAAGAGGAAGAAATAAAAGTGGCAGCGGAGGAGAGCAGAAAAGGAGAGAAGGAAACAGGAAGGAAGGACAAAGCAGAGAATGAAGGAGAGGCGGCCGCAGCAGCAGCCTCGGTTCTAATCAGATCTCTTCAAGACCTGGTGCTGAGCAATTTCTGTAACTGAGAATCAGGCTTATAGAAGGACTGGCTGCAACAGTCCTTCCAAATATGGGGGCAAGGTGGAGCAGAATTGCAGGAATACCCAAGACCTGACTCACTTGCTGAGCGACATCTTAAAGGACAATTTCGCTTCAAAATTATGAAGTGGGGAGAAGAAAACTCTCTCAGGATCCATCATGTGTTGCTTTTGGAAATTATTATTTTGGAGCACAAGCTGTTTCCTGTCTTTAAAGGCTATTATCTATTTCCCTTCCAGGTGGAGGCTGGGCTGCCTGCTAATTTAATCCCCTGGGCTTCCCCCTCTGCCTTCAAGATCTCACAGACATTCAGGCTTCATAAAGAGGGCACCTTTGTGTCTTCCTCCCCTGAAGGCCTCCATCTACCATGGCAGCAGAGGAGCTGCTATTTTGGGAAACAGCAGCTGAGCTGGGAGGGTTGTTAATTGTTTGTCAAACCCTTCCATGGGGGGAAAAAAGAGCAGAGCAGCAGTGCCCTTGCCTTCACTCTATTTCACTCTTGCATCTGTGAGAAGGGAGGGGAAAAGAGGACTCCTTGTCCTTCTCAGGCACAGGCACCCAAACTAATTTAAAAAAAAACAAAATGCATTCTTCTACCCGATGGAAAGACATAAACAAACATAATATTAGCCCAGAAACCAATCAAGATAGTTTAAAAATCATTTATACCCTCAAAAACAAAACAAAAACAGCCAAGCAAAAGCCCTTCATAATAGAAACGAAACACCAGGGGTTTTGCCGTCCACTCTGACCAAACCACTGCAGCCAAACTGACTAAGCAGATCCCCAAGCCCCGCCAACACCCTACTGACACACATGAAAACAATTCTAGCCAGGCACACTAATGGGAGAATTCACCGTGACACACACTCACTCCATCACAGCACAGACAAGTTCAAAATCAAACAGAAAAAGGCCCAGACTAAGACAAAGCTACTCAGGACTCTGACCTCAGAGGCCCCCATGTGATTCTGAGACTTTCCAAGAGTTAGGTCAGCCGCTGAAGGAAATGGGTGGGAAGGAGCAAAGACTGGGAACCCAAATCTTATGCTTCTTTTTTTTGAGACAGGGTCTTGCTCTGTCGCCCAAGCTGGAGTGTAGTATGTGATCTGGGCTCACTGAAACCTCTGCCTCCCAGGATCAGGCAATTTTTGTGACTCAGCCTCCAGAGTAACTGGGATTACAGGCGTGTGCCACCACACCTGGCTAAGTTTTGTATTTTTAGTAGAGACAGGGTTTCACCATGTTGGCCAGGCTGATGTCAAACTCCTGGGCTCAAATGATGCGCCTGCCTTGGCCTCCCAAAGTGTTGGGATTATATGTGTAAGCCACTGCACAGGCCAAAATCTTATGCTTCTTAAAAGGGCAACACCATCAATCATTTTATAACTACTTGGTTTTCTTCCTAGACCAATGCTCATGTGGAAGCATGGCTAATCCTACTTGACTTTTTTTTTTTTTGAGACGGAGTTTCTCCCTCATTGCCCAGGCTGGAATGCAGTGGCGTGATCTCGGCTCACTGCAACCTCTGCCTTCCGGGTTCAAGCGATTCTCCCACCTCAGCCTCCCAAGGGGCTGGGATTACAGGCATGTGCCACCATGCCCAGCTAATTTTGTATTTTTAGTAAAGACAGGGTTTCACCATGTTGATCAGGCTGGTCTCAAACTCCTGACCTCAAGTCATCCACCCGCCTTGGCCTCCCAAAGTGCTGGGATTACAGGCATGAGCCACCATGCCCAACTACATTTTTTTTTTTTAATACAATGCTCTTTCAGCATTTTCAGAAAACTCCAAAAGGAATGATCTCTTATTAATAGAGGAATTGGGCTCAGAGAACTATGTAAGTGATAATGATAAAGGGAAGGATATGAGAGAATGCCTATTTTACATTTTTCCTCAAAAGAGCTCAGACTGCCTTATAAATACAAGTCTACTAATCCGCCACACACTAGCTCCTGGTTAGACAGCAGATCTGAAATTTCCTTTTGCACTGGAGGATGTGTTTGTATAAATACTTACTCAGAATTTGCTTAGTCAAAATGAGCATACGATGGGTTAGTGATTTAGGGTGTTTGAACTGAATGAACATTCATGTTAGAATTTAGATCAGCTTGGCTGGGCACGGTGGCTCATGCCTGTAATCCCAGCACTTTGGGGGGCCGAGGTGGGCGGATCACGAGGTCAGGAGATCAAGACCATCCTGACTAACATGGTGAAACCCCCTCTCTACTAAATATACAAAAAATTAGCCAGGCGTGGTGGCGGGCGCCTGTAGTCCCAGCTACTCAGGAAGCTGAGGCAGGAGAATGGCGTGAACCCAGGAGGTGGAGCTTGCAGTGAGCCGAGATCCCGCCACTGCACTCCAGCCTGGGCAATAGAGCGAGACTCTGCCTCAAAAAAAAAAAAAAAAAAAGAATTTAGATCAGCTGTGTTGATCTAAAGTGAACTTGACTCATGAATTAGAATATGTTCTATTAGCTCCTACAATTAGAATAGGAGGAGGGGGAAGAGGGGCGAGACTTTCTTATTGGCTGAAAGAAATATATAGGTGGTCCCTAAGTGAGCTGCTGATACCCCGCAAGGTTTTCAGTGCATCAGTAATCCACAATAAATGTTTAATCAGAACAGAGTAGGCAAGCAATTAGCTCAGTGATAAAAATCACACATTTGTAAACAGCATGGCAGGAAAAGGAAACTGTTTAAAAGCAACTTATTTTATGTGAAAAATAGCTTTTATAGGGAAATGGTATAATGTAGAGTCATGAAAAATTATGAGCTAGGGTAAGAAAAAATGTATTTGCGGTAATATTTGATTAATCTACTGCTAGAATAATTTATGTCAAGTACTCTTTTTTATCCTCTAGTTGGTTGTGTTTAAATATTCTGGCCTCAAATTTTAGGAACCCATTAATTAATCCATTTATTCAGTAGTCATTCATCCCCTGATACAAACATAGCAATATTCAGGGTGCTGGTTACAGGGAGGGCAGGATGCAAAAAAAGTGTAAGGGAGGGCCCGGCGTGGTGGCTCAAGCCTGTAATCCCAGCACTTTGGGAGGCTGAGACGGGCGGATCACGAGGTCAAGAGATCGAGACCATCCTGGCTAACATGGTGAAACCCCGTCTCTACTAAAAAATACAAAAAACTAGCCGGGCGAGGTGGTGGGCGCCTGTAG
>NW_012116433.1:1991213-2014844 GCF_000951035.1 Colobus angolensis palliatus
TCACCATGTTGGTCAGGCTGGTCTCGAACTCCTGACCTCAGGTGATCCACCTGCCTTGGCCTCCCAAAGTGCTGGGATTACAGGTGTGAGCCACCGCACTTGGCCAAGATATATACTTTTGATTAGATCTGTCTAGGTGAGAAAGAGGGCATTTATGTTGTTCAGGATAGTAGAAAGGTTGGAAAGACTTGCCTAGATTCATAGAATCATAGAATTTTGGACCTAAAATGATTCTAAAACAATTAGCTAGGACACCAGTTCTCAAATGTGGATGCACGTTATAATTGCCCATGGAGCTTTTCAAAATTCTAGTGCTGGGTTTTACCCTAGAGACTGATTTAAGTGATCTGGGTGAGGCCTGGGTGTCTGGAGGTTTAAAAACTCCCCAGGTGATTCTAATGTACATCCTTAGCTTGAGGACCACTGATTTAGTCCAACTCCCCAGTTTTATGAGAAAAGGACCACCTTCAAATTTGTTCACGCACAGCTGGTAACAGCTGCCAGGACACCCAGTGAGCCCCAGCTCTGTTCACCACTCTCGGTTGTTTGTCTTTGACAATGTATTGTGTAGTACTCTGGAGACCATGCCAGAGAATTGGATTTTTGCCATAAAGGTCATGGGAAGCCACTGAGGGTTTTTGTGCAGGAAAATGGCACGTTAAAAACAAATGGTCCTGCAACTTCTAGAAAGACACCAGAATTGAAAGGAATAAATGCACCCTAACAACCCAGGGGAGTGATGCTATCCAAGTAAATACTCCTCTGAAATTTAAGTTTTCATGTTTATATTTTGAATTAAAAACTAATATTGTGATAATTTCTATGTCATGGCATTCAAATAAGGAGATCTGTGCTCCTCTAACTTGTGGTTGTCTAGAAAGAAGTTTCTTCTGGCCAATTAGTTCTGTTGTTTACATTTTTCTTTGATTTTATCCTTTACAACTATCTAAGTGTTTTATGTTTCATTTCTTTTTATCTTTTCTGCCCTTTCCCTCTTCTCCAATCAAGGACATTTGTTAATTGCCCACAATATGCTCATGCATATTTATATGTCTACACCTCCCTCTCCCGTTTTTGTCCCCAGGGCAGTATTGTCCAATAGAGATATAATTTGAGCCACATACGTAAAATTTTAGAAACAGATTAAATTAATATTAATAATCTATTTTATTTAACCCAATATATCCAAAATTGTATAGTTTCAACATATAGCCATTATAAAAATACAAATGAGATATTTTATATTCTCTTTGTCATCCTACGTCTTTGAAACCTGCTGTGTATTTTATGGTTACAGCACATATCAATTGAGATGCTAGATTTTCAGAATTCAAAAACATGACACGATAAGGTTGGGTTTCAGGAAACATGTATTCTGCTTCAATTTTTTAATTTAAATGGATTAAAATTACATAAATGTAAGATGCAGTTCCTCAGTGGTACTTAACACATTTCAAGTGCTCACTAGCCACATGTAGTGAGCAGCACAGGTCTAGGGTTTTATATGGTGGTTTCTCTTTCTGCAGCTTGATAGGATCCTAGGCTCATTTTAATGAGTTTGATTGCTCTACCCTTATTGTAGAATCTGTTTTCCTTAGGAGTCTTAAAGGAGACAGGATCTGAAAAAGATGATCATAAAAACAATTTAAGGTTCTCTAGGGGCCGGTGCAGTGGCTCACGCCTGTAATCCCAGCATTTTGGGAGGCTGAGGCTGGTAGATCACTGCGGTCAGGAATTCAAGACCAGCCTGGCCAACATGGTGAAACCTCATCTCTACCAAAAATACAAAAAAATTAACTAGGTGTGGTGGGTGGCGCACGCCTGTAATCCCAGGGAGGCTAAGATACAAGAGTCTCTCGAACCCAGGATGCGGAGGTTGCAGTGAGCTGAGATCCCACCACTGTACTCCAGCCTGGGCGACAGAGCAAGACTCTGCCTAAAACAAACAAACAAACAAACAACAAAAAAAAAGAAAAACAAAAAACAATTTAAGATTCTCTGAACAAAGATTCAAAATTTAGTACAACAAGGTGGGCAGGGTTGTAAGCAGTTTTGGAAGGAAAATGGGGAGGAGGGAAAAAGACAGGTTTTGGTGCCCATTCCTAGTCAAACACCATTGGAAAATTTAGAAATTATATAGAAAATCAAGCAGCCAGGGCCAAGCACGGTGGCTCACACCTATAACCCCAGCACTTTGGGAAGCTGAGGCTGGCGGATCACGAGGTCAAGAGATCAAGACCATCCTGGCCAACATGGCGAAATCCTGTCTCTACTGAACATACAAAAATTAGCCAGGCATGGTGGTGCGTGTCTGTAGTCCCAGCTACTTGGGAGGCTGAGGCAAGAGAATTGCTTGAACTCGGGAGGTGGAGGCTGCAGTGAGCTGAGATTGTGCCATTGCACTCCAGCCTGGGTGACACAGTAAGGCTCCATCTCAAAAACAGAAAAGAGAAGAAAAAAGAAAAAGAAAAGCAAGCAGCCGAGAGAGAGAGAGAGAGAAAAAAAGTACAATATTCAGAATAATGAGAGAAAAAAGGAACAAATTAAGAAGTGGATTTGGGCCAGGTGCAGTGGCTCATACCTGTCATCCCAGCACTTTGGAAGGCCGAAGCAGGTGGATCAATTGAGGTCAGGAGTTTGAGACCAGCGTAGCCAACATGGTGAAACCCCATCTCTATTAAAAATACAAAAATTAGGCCGGGCGCGGTGGCTCAAGCCTGTAATCCCAGCACTTTGGGAGGCCGAGACGGGCAGATCACAAGGTCAGGAGATCGAGACCATTCTGGCTAACACAGTGAAACCCGTCTCTACTAAAAATACAAAAAACTAGCCGGGCGAGGTGGCAGGCACCTGTAGTCCCAGCTGCTCGGGAGGCTGAAGCAGGAGAATGGCGTGAACCCAGGAGGCGGAGATTGCAGTGAGCTGAGATCTGGCCACTGCACTCTAGCCTGGGCGACAGAGTGAGACTCCGTCTCAAAAAAAAAAAAAAAAAAAAAAATTAGCCATTGTGGTGGCTCGCACCTGTTGTCCCAGCTACGTGGAAGGCTGAGAGGTGGAAGTTGCAGTGGGCCATGATCACACCACTGCACTCCAGCCTGGGCAACAGAGTGAGATTCTGTCTCCAAAAAAAAAGAAGAAAAAAAAAGTGGATTTGTCTGTTCTAAGAAGAAAAAAAGGAGTATCACTTACACAAAAATTGTTTACATAAAGTGCTAATAATGTATTTTTATAGATCTTTTCCCCCTAAAAATTTAGTATGCTATACAAATGACTATTTGATTGCATAAGCAACTTTGACACTGCCACTCACTCCCCACCAATTGAAAATGTCCTAATATTGAAAGGTAGGGATAAATAAGTGCAAATAACTTATTTTTCTTTCACCAACTCCCTTCTTACTAATTGTTACTTCTCACATAGCTACTGTGTGCATAATCTATAGTGGGTTTGTACAGACTAGACGCAATTTAAGGCAGGTTAAGATCTTAAATCGTCTGATAATACTTAGCCTTCAATTAGTTGTATAAACAAGGGCGTAAATAGTGTCAACAGCAGTGGGCAGAGCAGCCCTGTGCTGACAGGAATCTACAGCCTTGAGCCCAGATAGCGCCTGAGTAGCCTCAGACAGCTGTGGGAACAGCAGAGCCCAAAGCTCCTTGTACTAATCTAGATGCCTGTGCCCAGCAGAGGGGTGAAAAGACAGAACAGACCTGTGGGAGGTGCTCTGGCCTTTTCTTTCAGAGCAGTTGCTTCCTCTGTTCTTCTGATAACCCTACTGTTTCTCATCATGTTGCGAACTTCTTTTTCCAACTGACGAAATCTCAAAGATGGATGATGGCAAATTCTAACTCAGTTCCTGCTTGCTAACGCTTAGAAGAATATGCTATCGTCCCACTTTTTTTGGTAGGTGGAGGTGAAGTTTCCTGATCATAAGAACTCGGGCCCTCCAGACATGAGTTCTAAAGGTTCCATTTTGTTGGCTCAGGATCAAAGAAAATCCTGATAGTGATAGTGATAATGTGCAACTTCAAAGTCATCGGACAATTATTAAGCACCTATTATGTGGTACAGCAGAAAAAGCATTAAAAATTCAACAAGTACTAAGAGTGTACCTACTATGTGTTCAGAACTGTGCTAGGCTCTGGTATAATAACAATAACCATAATAACAATAATAACTAAGAATTTTAAGTGCTTATATGGTGCTAGGAACTGTACTAAGCAATTTAGTTATTTTTATTATTCCCATTTTTCACAGGAGACTGAGGCACAAAGGGGTTAAATAACTTGCCTACGTAAACATACTAGAATATGGATTTCCCATTTCACCTAAAGGTGAGATGACTTTCCAAAGGTCACACAGCAGTCAGAAGTGGAGTCAGGCAATTTAGCCCCATGACCCCACAGTGGAGCTTTAAGTAGGTTAATGTAAATGAACATAATGGTATCTACTTTCAGAACTTTATAAATTTGCTAAATAATGCATATACTATGTCTAGCACGGTGCTTGGTAAACATTATCATTATTAGGAATTCATTAATCCAAGTGCATAATCACTCAGTATGCACTGGTACAGCCACCCCAGTTGTTAAAGTATTAAAATGTTTCCATGTCAGTTGATAGAACCTCTGCCCTAGGCCCGTGAGTAGCCCCCTTACTGGCCATGCAGCCCCTCTTGCAGGATCCCTCCAAACCCGTAGCATTGTAAGGGCCTCCAGGACCCTGTTCTGATGGTTAGTGCCTTTGCTGCACCCATTGTTATGTATTTTCACCATATCCTGGCTACAAATATGAGTTGGGCTCCTGCCTTCAATGAAGGCATAGTCTAGGAAGGGCACTGGGCATGACAGAAGAAAGTGATGAGGGCAATGATGAAGGAGTATGCTGAGTACAGTGGTGGACGATGGAAAAGCTCACCTCAGGCGGCTCAGAAAGGCTTCATGGAAGGCAAGAGGCTGGCGCTAGCAATAACCTGTCTAGGTGGGTGAGTGGGAGCATCCCAGATCATCACTAAAGTTCTTTTGTCTCTCAGTTTCTTCATTCTTTTTTCTTTTTTTTTTGAGATGGAGTCTTGCTCTGTCGCCCAATGACGACAGGCTGGAGTGCAATGACATGATCTTGGCTCACTGCAACCTCTGCTGCTGAGTTTAAGCAATTCCCCTGCCTCAGCCTCCCGAGTAGCTGGGACTACAGGCATGTGCCACCATGCCTGGCTAATTTTTTTGTATTTTTAGTAGAGACGGGGTTTCACCATGCTGGCCAGGCTGGTCTTGAACTCCTAACCTCGTGATCTGCCCGCACTGGCCTCCCAAAGTGCTGGGATTACAGGCGTGAGCCACCACACCCTGCCAGTTTCTTCATTCTTGTTTCCTCCACCTAGTTCAGGTCTTCACAACCGTTTGCCTAAATTTCCACAAGAGCTTTATATGTGCTCTTCTATGCACCAACTGTTCTAGAATCTGTTCTGTAGTTCCCTTACTGAACAATCTTTAGTAAGGTCCCTGTGGTCCTGTCTCCTCATCAAGGCACCCACAACCCACTAACTATCATGCAGCCTTGGCCTCTGCTTCTAGCCTTTCCCACTTGCTTTTGGGCATGCTCCCAGCACATCTGCAAAATAAGATGTTCCCTACACTGGACTCTGTTGCTCCTGCTGCTTGGAACTTGTGGATCCTACCTCAGAGGTTTTCAGCACCCTCTTCAGATACAACTTCTTTGGTGAAACTTTCCTCCATCTATGTTCCTTTCTTCTCCCAGCCTCTTCTCCCACCCCAAGGTAGTATGTGGGGTAGTGTGTTCTAAGAACTAGCCTACATTGACAGCTTATTGTATGCCAGGTGCTGTTCTATGAGCTCTGCATGTGCTACCTTGTTCTATCCTCACAAAAACTCTAAGAGGTAGGCATTATAATTATTATATTTATTTTTATCTTTTTTTATTCTACTTTTTGAGACAGAATCTCACTGTGTTGCCCAGGCTGGAGTACAATGGCGTGATCTCAGCTCACTGCATCCTCTGTCTCCTGGGTTCAAGCCATTCTCCTGCCTCAGCCTCCCGGGTAGCTGGGATTACAGGTACCCGCCACCATGCGAGGCTAATTACTGTATTTTTTTTTTAGTAGAGACAGGGTTTCACCATATTGGCCAGGCTGGTCTTGAACTCCTGACCTCAAGTGATCCACCTGCCTTGGCCTTCCAAAGTGCTAGGATTACAGGCGTGAGTCACCACGCCCGGCTGATTATTTTGTAATAAAAAAGACGGCAGCACAGAGAAGTGAAATAATTTTCCAGAGGCCATGCAGCAAGTGAACGGAGAAGCTGGGATTCCAAGCCAGGAAGCCGGCCTCCACAGCCTGTGCTCTTAGCCATTGCTTTATAGTGACTAACAACTTGCAAAGAAAAAGACAAGAGAAAAATTCTTGCATTATTACTTAATATATGCTACTTGGTTTCGTAATTATTTGTGTCATTATTTTATCTCTTTCTCTGCATGGGCTGAAAATTCCTAGAGGGGAGGAACTGGGTCTCAGAGCCTGCAGTCTCAGTTACCATCAGTTGTGGGCACAGGTAATGCTACTGAGCCATCACATCCTCTGGAGATTGTGAACTGGTCATGATCAAGCCCACCCTTCACTGGTATTTTTCCTAAATAAATTCATTGCTTGGTCAATCCCTGGGGCAGGATCAGGCCCAGGGTTCCACATGGACTCCAAGAAAGCAGTGCTTAGTTTTCTCATTCAGATTGTGGCTGAGAAGTTGTCATTTATCGTCTGTACAATAAAGCAGATGTGTATGTGACTTCCCCTTTTCAGAGGTGGAGACACTGAAGCGGCCTGAGGTTATTTACCCAGAGTCCTCAGGCAGGTCTGTGGTGGAGCTTCGGTGGAACTAGCTGGAAGTGACTCCATGTTTCCAGTCCAGGACCCTGGGCAACCCTGTGGTAATTGTGCCCTGATATACTTATAAGGACCAGTAGATGGACTAAGTTGTTGACTGACCAGAAAATTCTGGAACTCCCTAGCGCTATATTTTTACCTTGACACAAAATGAAATTATGACATCATCATGGGAACACAGGACTTCTTTCTTTTTATTTTCAGAACTTGCTCGATTTTTCCAAGGGTTGACTGGTCAGTCTTGTAATGGAAAAAAAAATCATTGTGGAGAACCTGTAACATCTTCCATTTAACCTATTTGATAACTGGGTTTGTTCTAGAATCTAGAGAACAAAGTGAAAGATGCAAGCTTTAGAGGACAACCAGTAACTTTGTATCTAGACACAATTTCTTGATAAGAAGCCAAAAACCTGGCCAAAACCTTTTAGAATCCCCCTTTTCTTTGGTGTTAGAACTGACAGCTGCTAAGAGTATATGTGACTCTAGCGGGGAAAGCGGCTTATCCAAAAATAATGACTGCCAAATACTTTGCAGTAATACTATTTGTTATCCAGGGGTGTCCTCCGCCACGTATAGCCACCATCTCTATTTTTGCCAGGGTTGAGGGGTGTCGCTTACAGGTGTGGCGGGCCTGGAAATGGTGGCGTGGCCGGTTAGGGCGGAGTTGATCAGGAAACGATCAGGACTTTATGGCAGAACAGAGTCCAACACCGTGCTCGGAAGAAAGTTCGACTATTTTGTTCGCTTTGGTTCCGGCAAGCCATCGTACAAGCCAGAATCTGTAACTCCAAACAGTAACGCCCTCGAGCACGGTCCCTAACACTCACTCCCCATCGGCCTGCTCTGCGCCCGCAATCCGTCGCCCCCTTTAAGAGCTTGCTCCGCGGGACTAACGTTCGAACGGGCCTTGGCGCCCCTCCTCGGGCTCCGATTGGCCGTGCGCGGCGCACGAGGGCGCGCCGGCCAGCCCCGGAACGGTTGGCGGCCCTTCGTGATTGGCGGTCGAGGAGTCTATATAAGGCGCGGGGCGGCCGGGCTGCCCTGTTTAGCTACCGGACCCGAAACGGGGCAGTTGTCTGGGGTAGGACAGGTCGGCGGGGCAGTGCGCGCGCGTCACCGGAGTCGTTTTTCTTCGGAGTCTTAGGTGATCAAGGGTGTGCCCAGGGGGCGGACTTGTTTGTGCCTCCCGTTCCCTCCCAGTTTCCGAACGTAACACCCCGGCGCCGACGGCCCTGTGCAGGGGAGGCAGGATGGAGTTCAAGCTGGAGGCTCACCGAATCGTCAGCATCTCCCTGGGCAAGATCTACAACTCGCGGGTCCAGCGCGGCGGCATCAAGCTGCATAAGAACCTCCTGGTCTCGCTGGTGCTGCGCAGCGCCCGCCAGGTCTACCTGAGCGACCCGTGCCCCGGCCTCTACCTGGCCGGTCCCGCTGGGATCCCGGCGCCGCCACCGCAGCAGCAGCCCGGGGAGCCGGCGGCCGGGCCACCCGCCGGCTGGGGAGAGCCGCCCCCGCCTGCCGCCCGTGCCTCTTGGCCGGATACCGAGCCGCAGCCGGAGCGCCCTTCCGTCTCACACGCGCCGCGGGTAGGGGACGAGGTGCCAGTGACCACGGTGACCGGAGTCGGGGACGTTCTTCAGGGCGGAGAGGCGGACGCGACGGAAGCTGCCTGGAGCCGCGTGGAGCGGTCGCGCCAGGCGGCGGCCAGAGAAGCCGAGGGTCCCGCCGGAGGCTGGGGCGTCTTCCCCGAGGGATCGCTTGCCGCGCGCCGCCCCTGCGGCTGCCCCCTAGGCGGGGAGGACCCGCCGGGTACACCGGCCACGACCCCCCGCACTGCCTGCTGCTGCGCGCCGCGACCAGCCGAGGACGAGCCCCCCGCGCCGCCCGCGGTGTGCCCCAGGAAGCGCGGCGCGGCGGGGGTGGGCGGCGGCCCAGCGGGCTGCCCGGCGCCCGGCTCGACCCCGCTCAAGAAGCCCCGCCGGAACTTAGAGCAGCCGCCGAGTGGAGGAGAGGACGACGACGCGGAGGAGATGGAGACCGGCAACGTGGCTAACCTCATCAGCATCTTCGGTTCCAGTTTCTCGGGACTCCTACGGAAAAGCCCCGGGGGCGGCAGGGAGGAAGAGGAGGGAGAGGAGAGCGGCCCGGAAGCCGCCGAGCCCGGGCAGATCTGCTGCGATAAGCCGGTACTGAGAGACATGAACCCCTGGAGCACAGCCATCGTGGCCTTCTGAGCCCTTGGCCCCCGTGCGGGGAGGAGGTTGAGCAGCGGGCGTCCTCGAAGTGAGGGCCGGGCCATTCCCGGCTGCGCGGACGCCCAGAGACCGCGGGCGCTGAGCGCGTTGGGCAGACTGGTTGCCGCTGGGCATCGCAAACTGCCCCCGGGCGCATCTGGCTTATCTGGAGACCTGGGAGCTTGAGGCTCATTGGAAGAGGACGATGTTTAACTTTCTGTGTTTGTGTATGTCTGTGTATGTAAGTTTGTCTTGTGGCATTAAGACTATTTTGTTCTGGAATGCATCACTCCTTCCCCAGGGCTTAAGAGATTGGGGGCAGACAGGGACTTTCCTCTGCCGGCTGCGTGGAGAAGGAAGCGGCTAAAAGGTTTGGGCCGGGGAGTTCCCCATTCGTTCTCCGGGGAGGGAGGGACTTTACACCCACCCCTCACCGGAAAGCTAGACCCGCTTCAGGGCCAGGAGTGGCGTTTCCGCACAGGATTTCCTAAGACGAGAGGGATTTAGCCAGCAGCACAGACTTGGATTCCTTCTGTCCCTCCCCACCTTTCTCTCCCAATGAAGAAACGTTTATATCCTGTGATTACTCTAGGAAAGCGGCATATTAACCGTCCTTTGCTTCCCCGCAGGGGAGAAAAAGCTTGAACTTCACAGAAGAGTTCAAGCTTGGAAATAATGGAGTTTATAGAGAAAAGATATATTTTTAAAAGCTCTAGGTCAGAACTACTACACAGTGCTTTTAAAAAGTGTTTAATGAAAGTTTACAGACAGAAGCCCGAAGTGGAAAGACCTTATGGTTTTGTAGATATGGTGACTCCAGTCTTTGTTATATAAAGGTTGGGGGAGCTGATAAGGTTTTTGTACAGTATTTTCTCCTTCGTTGTATTGATTTTTGTATAAAAATGTAACTTCTACGTGTCTAACACGTATTAAATATTTTGAAGCAACGTAACTGCCTGCTTGTCTGCAATAACCTGCCTGGGTTGGGAGGGAAGTGGGAGGAGGGAAACCAGGGCCTGGGCTAGAAAATTGAAGGTGTGGTTCTTAATATCAGTCATTCGCAGACTGAGAACATTGTTTACTGACTCCACTAAGTATCAAGAGACACGTTTAATTTTTCCTCTTAGATCAGAGGAATGCTATTAGATAACTAATATCAGCGACCTGCCAAGTTCTTGAAACCTGCCACTACAACTGTCTTTTCTAAGGTCAGTTTAGACCAATTTGTCACCCAATATGTGGGTGTATATTATTAAGTAATTTAACCATCAGCTTTTGAAGCCCTGCTTATCCGCAAAAATGTTTTTCAGCAAAACTTTGTTTCCTGTTAAGCTATTAATATGGGTCATCTTTTAGCTTTGTAATTGAAAAAAAAAATGTTTAGATAGTAGTTTACCTTAAAAACCCATTCGAACTGACATAGGAAGATGAAAGAGACTGACTTGTCCAAATTGTCGGGTCCACCTCTGCATTACAGTGGATGTCAGGATGTAAATTTTCAATTTTTCTCATATCTAGAAAGTAAATGTATTGGTGAGAGGGAAATTGCTTGCATCAAACCAGATAAGGAAGGAGGGCTGGGCAAATTTAATTTTCATTTAGCAAAACTTCCTGATTTGTTTTGTTACTCAAATGGTGACATCAGTGTTTGGTCATGGTAGACACTTAGATGATGATAGCCAAAACATCCATCGATTTTACTAAAATCACTGCCATCAAGAGCTGTTTGTCTCTTCATGTTCAGTGTTTGAAAGGTGTTCAATAATCTATTTCAGAAGCAAATCAATTAGGGAATGGTGTTTAAAATACGGTACAGTTGCCAGGACTTTAAAAGGTGGTGCTGGTTTCTAACAACTTATGAGTATATAGGGTGTTTAAAAGATGGGAGAGATTGAAGAAAGAGACAAAGGTTTAAAGGTCATAGCCTTCGAGCATAAGAGGCATATGAATGGTGTCTTGGCCTTAACTCCCAATTATATGAACTTCTGTTTTAGCTGAATAGGCCAGTGCCTCATGCCTTGATATTTCAGCAAATCTATTAGTGGTTCCTTAAGCATAGGGAACTTTCTACTTTACGCTCTGTCGCCAGTATAATGTATTTATAGAACTAAACATTCTCAAATTAGGGTCTTGTTAAATTGACTTTCTTTCAGACAGTAGCTACTTAAATTCTGTTACAGCTACAAAAGATCCATCAAGTGCTGACTGCTTAAACTGAAGAAGGTGTTCAGGGCCTTAATTCTGCAAACATTTACGGTTGCTAGAAAGTATGATGCTTGAACAGCAATCTCAGTGTATTTTATGTTTGAAAGGGGGTAACATTTGGTGTGTTTAAGAGAGCTCATGTGTTTGGATGAGACAAAAGTTGATCCTTGGTTTCACATTAAGATGAACCTGGGTCCATGTGTCTGCGTAAAGAATGTAAATTGGCATACTTGATAGGAGGATAAAGCTTTGTAGGAATTAGAAAAGATCATTCTCTTTTTTGTTGCAGAAGCAGTATAGTGTAGTAGTTAGAGCATGGGCCCCGGAGCCAGGCTGCTTGGTGTCTTCATTTATTTATTTTATTATAAAAAGTAAATAAAAAGTGAGCTATGTTGGCCGGGTTTGTCTTGAACTCCTGCCCTCAAGCAATCCTCCTGCCTCAGCCTCCCAAAGTGCTGGGATTACAGGCATGAGCCACCAGAACCTGGCCTGCTTGGGTTTTTCTGTCTTGGCTCTGCCACTTAGCTGTGGGACCTTGGACAAGTTACTTCATCTCTCTGTGCCTCAGGTTTTTCCAATGTAAAATTGGGATAATTGGATCTATCTCATAGGGTTGTGAAAATTAATGAGTTAATGCTCTTAGAAGAGTACCTCATGTAATAAGCACTCAACTGTTAATTATTATTAATGCAGAAGTTAATTCTGTGTATAAATCAGATACACTGTGGTCAAAGATTTGTGTGTATTTGTAAGAAAGTGGTCCTATCTGTGAATGCTGGGTTCTTGTATTCCTCTTTTTCTCTGGACACCCGGCAGTCAGGAAGCTTTGTTCTACCAACATAGTTTTGTTGCTGTGAATGTCTCACACCAACCGGGTGATTTTTCCAATTGTATCAAACAACTCTTTTCAGGGAGGAGTAAGCTGGAGTGAAAACAGGCAAGGAGCAAAGTTCTTGTTGACATACAGATGCTTTCTGTGGATGAGTAAAGAAAAACTCATAGCCCATAAAGTTATTTTTAGCTTGAATTACTTGGGCATGGAATGTTTAAACCATACTTATTGATAAGTCCTGGACAAGAGCCTTCGCAATGCCAACCTAGGGCTACCACACAACCAAATCAGATGCAGTGTGACTAGAAACAATGCCATGGTTTTATAGTACCTTACCACTTCTTGACCACTCTGGGAGGGACCTAGTCTCTTGATCAAATTAACCTTAGCTCTGGGGTGTAAAAAAACCCTTCTGACTGCTGCGTAAAAGCCAGATGTTTAAAGTGCTTTCCAACAAGTACTCCAAGAAGATCACATTAATAGGGAATAAAGGTCAGACACGGTGGCTCACACCTGTAATCCCAGCACTTTGGGAGGCCGAGGCGGGTGGATCACCTGAGGTCAGGAGTTCGAGACCAGCCTGGCCAACATGGTGAAACCCCATCTCTACTAAAAATATAAAAATTAGCTGGGTGTGGTGGTGGGGAAAAAGGGCATAAAGGGATAAATGTTAGTAATGTACTTCTTTTTTTTTTGAGACGGAGTCTCACTCTGTCACCCAGGCTAGAGTGTAGTGGTGCGATCTCGGCTCACCACCTCCCTGGTTCAAGCGATTCTTCTGCTTCAGCCTCCTGAATAGCTGGGATTACAGGCGCCCGTCACCATACCCGGCTAACTTTTGTATTTTTAGTAGAGATGGGGTTTCACCATGTTGACCAGGCTGGTCTCAAACTCCTGACCTCAGGTGATCCACCTGCCTTGGCCTCCCAAAGTGCTGGATTACAGGCGTGAGCCACTGCCCCTGGCCCAGTATGTACTTCTCAACCATGTCATTTTAACCCTGTCTTCCCTTTCAGAAACCATCATTTGTTCTTGGCGACGGAAACTAATGATGGAAAGCCTGAATTGCTCCTCCAAAATGACTGGGTTTTCTTTATGGCACCAAATAACCTTTCCATTCCTTCTACTCATCACTGATTGGATTTGGGAGTGTGAAGTGAGAGGAAATGGGTCATTTGACAACTTTGGTGGAAAGCTTCTCAGAATAAAGATGTAGGAAATATTGGGAATGAAATTAATAATTATAAAACTGTTCCATCTTATCACTGGGTTAGTCTGAGTTTCTCTTACTGCAACTTACTAGGCACGATAACCTAGCCTCAGATCTTGTGTGATGGGGTCAACAGGCTAATCCCACTGTGATATGGCGTTTGATGGACATTTATTTCCTTGTACTTTTTTTTTAAAAAAGTAGAGTTAGTTCAGTTCACTGAATAACCAAAGGATTTCTGATCTCTTGCCCTAAATATTTTATTCTTGTCCTGTTTGTGAATTTTTTATTCTTCTAGACTTCCTTTTATCCCAGCAGTCCCTGAAAAAAGACAGGAATGAAAAGAAACGCTGATCCAACCTTTCTGTGACTATGAAAGAGGCCATTACTATGAGGTGCAGTGCTCCGGTGGGGAGGGAGGCCTGCTTCCCAGGATTCCTGGCACTCTTTCCAGTAATGAGCAGTTTGTCTCTCAGCCTTTGAACCATTGTTCAAATTTAAAATTTGACCCAGTGGAAAGCCTTGGGAGGAAAAACATAGAAGGAGAGTTGATGTTAGGAGTCACTGTGATCTTAACACATGCCCTTGGAGTTTTTCAGTAATAATTCTTAAGGGTATGATAGAGAACAAATGTGGAAGAGCAGAAAGTGTGAAAAGATATGCACATCTAGCTGAATGCCTCCTTCCTGATTCAAATACAGTTTTTCCCAATGCCTGCTACCACTGCTCCCTCCCCCCAGTAGGAATGGGGGTTGTAAAATAAAATCTCTCTCTAGCAATTGCTCTCCCCCAGAGGAATACAGCCCAAAGCGTCTTTGCTGGACTACAGCCTGGGGTTTATCTCAGACCTCTGGAATCCTTCAGGCAGGGAAGGAGAAACCTCCAGGGACTGCATTCCCGAAAGGGCCTCTTCTCTCTCCTCGCCAGACCAGCAAGAACCTCTACTACCGCATGCTGCCCACTTATGGGCAGGTGAGATAGAGTATTGGTTTTCAGCTTTTGCAAGCTGCAGGAAGAAGGGCTGGTACCCAGCACTGCCACTGAGCATCTCTAGTAGGTGATTCTTTTAGGGTACTGGCATAGAGCTGACCTGGTGTATTATATTAGTTCATTTTCACACCGCTATAAAGAAATACCCGAGACTGGGTAATTGATAAAGAAAAGAGGTTTAATTGGCTCACAGTTCTGCATGTCTGGGGAAGCCTCAGGAAACTTAACAATCATGGCAGAAGGGGAAGCGGGCACGTGTGAGCACAGTAAAAACTACCATTCATAAAACTCATGGGAATAGCATGGGGGAAACCACCCCATAATCCAATCACTTATTTGGGTGGGGACATAGAGGCAAACCATATCATCTGGGATATTTGCCGTAAATCTACTTTTTATGTAATAAAGTTTTCTGGGACCCGGTCACAAGAGGCCTCTAGGCCTGTGTGATAAACCATATCCCTAACTTACAGGATGGTGAGACAGCTGCCCCCTTTCCATCCATTAGCACCAACGCAGCCCTGGTCCCAGCCCTCTGCTCTTTCCCTATGGAATGGGGCCTCTGCAAGGTTGCCCCAGCCCAATCATTCCACCAGATGCCAAGACAAGGCTCCTTTCAGTTTTCCTAGAATTCAGGGATGTGCGGAAAGCCATGTGTTCCCACCTGCTTGTTCTTCAACCCCTTCCACCTCTCAAGTCTTGGGGCAGAGCAGCTGTTGGAAACTTGCATGCTGTGAGGTAAGAGAAAAACCATTTTGTTCTCTCTGTGCAAACACGGACGTTGTCTCTAAAGTGTAGGATTTCCTTTGGTACTCTCCACACTTGAACCTCTTCCAGAATCCAAGATACCATCCGTGAGTTTTTCTCTCTGTTGATCCACATCTGGTTCATTCTTTCTATCCAGTCACAAGATCTGCCTGTCTTCTGTGGCATAGATACTTCCTTCAGCGCTGTAGCTGTTTTGTCTTTCCATTTCTCTCTGTCTGGGTCTTTCTCTGTCTCCCCTCCCTCCACCCTCTCCTGAGGATGCTCGTGTTCATTATTTTCCTCGGGAAGAGTCTGACTGCTAAGGAGAGAACTGTGATTGGGAATGCTACAGCCTGCTAAGAAGGAGCAAAGATTTGGATTTCCTGACCACGAGACTTGCAAAGAATCTCCAGAGACTCTGGGCCCTGGAGATCAAGCCACAGCTGTGTTAGCTGGAAATCATCCTCTCACTGTGTCTCACCAGACCGCCAATTCCATCATAATAGCAGGGGGTGGGTAGGGGAGTATACATCCTAGAAACAGGAGCAGCAGCTGAAACCCAACTTGGCTTGTGGCCAGATGCAGGAAAGGAGAGGCAAAGCAAGGGGAGCTTGAACGTGGGCTACACAGCATTTCCGCTCTCCACCCCAACTTTTTTTTTTTTTTTGCTGGAACTGCGTGTGCTGCTTTCTAGAACAGATAATGAATCACAGAGCTGCTCAGATGGAGAAATCCAAAAGTGCCTCTTTGCTTTATATCCCCCTTCTAGGCTTTGATTGATTAATAGAGACTTTTTACAGAGTCACTAAAGTGGGAGTGGGGAGTCCTCATAACCCCCTGGGGTTGTGCAGCAGAGGTGACCAGCGGGAAGTGAGTTACAGGGTTGTGACATGAGGTGGGGAGATGGAGGAGGAACTGCCACTCAGTCAAGTTCTGCTCAAGGTCTGCTATGGGCCGAGTGAATTTAGGGCAGGAGCACCACACCCACTTTTTTCTCCTTGACTTTTCTTAAACTGCATCACAACCTCCTGTTTTCTTCAGACAATTTCCAAGTTTTATTTTTGGTTTGGAAAAGGGTGAAAGTGCCTTGGCATCTGCATTTATCAGCTAGCACTCTGTGTGACCTACTTAAGAGACTGCGTAGTGACTTTTCTTTTTAGGGCTATGGGAGAAATCCCTAAAAGCAAAGATTCAGTGTCAGAAGCTGAAGTTGAGGTATATGGGATGCTCTGCTTGGGGGATTATTGTTCTATAGTTCCTGCGGGTTTCTCCCAGCAACCCCCTCCCTCCTTAGAATGCATTTGGAAAGGGGCTCCTAGCCTGCACTGCAGAGAGCAGCTGTAAAGATGCAGTGTGGGGGCGATTCTGGTGCGTGGGCTGGCCCAGCTGTCTGCTTCCCAACCTTTCAGTCACCTCAGCATCAGGCATCTGGCTGCCTAACATGGAGCTGGCAGCTTGCTAAGGCTCCTGAATGCCCTCAGGAGATGGAGCAGGGAGTCTCTTACTTTATCAGGCAGAAAAGACTAAATGAGGTCCAGAGAGGGAGCAGCAGGTCATCATGAATGATCAAGTGAGGACCCAAGCAGAGGCACTGTTACAATCAGCCCTGGACTGACTCCTTGAGACCTCTCTGGGCAAAGGACTGTGGTCTTAACTCTGAATATGTGACTCACGATTTGGAAAGTCATTCATCTTTCTTGGTTTCTATTTACAGTTTTGAAATAAAGTATCCACTTGCCTCACAATTGTGATTAGAAGATAAATTAGTGTTTGTAAAGCAAAGCTAAAAGATACAAACAACTCAGTCCTGGATCCCATCAATTAAGCATTGACAGGAACACCCAGAAGAAACTCATGAATAGGGAATACAAAAATGCAGACAACAGGATCCTGGCCCTCACAGCCATTACATTCCAGTTGAGATGCAAAACAACACAGAAACCCCCCGAAACTTGATAGTACGTTAAGTATGGGCTAGTCGCTTGCTTCTCAAAGTATGGTCCAGGGACCATGGGTATTGTCTGGGAGCTTATGAGAAATGGGGAGAATCTCAGGCCCCACTTCAGACCTACTGAATCTGCAGTTTAACAAGATCCCCAGGTGATCAATATGCACATTAAAGTTTAAAGAGCAGGTATTTCCACTGATCTCAGAATCAAGCGTGAATTTCTCAGCTTTAGGTCACTCAGGGTCTAGCTGTGTCTTGTTATTTCTTCTCTCACATCCTGCCTCCAGCTATACGAACTATCTGCAGTTTAGGTAACTTTTCTGCAGGCTCCTGGGCCTCTTCACGTGCTGCTTCCTAGAGAGGCATGGTCAAGTTTACAGTTTAACTGTGAGAATAAAGACACTACCGGGAAGGAAAAAGGGCAGAAAGCTAAGACCTAGTGATACGGAAGCCTAAAGGTAGGGGCTGGAATAGGAAGAGGGCTCTGTTAAAAGGAACAGTTTGCAGAGAGGTAGGAGTAGAGCCTGGCTGCTGCAAAGGGAGGTGGGGCAAAGAAAATGTCCTTGTACTAAGATTGTCATTAGTGAATTATTATTATTATTTTTTCAGACAGGGTCTTGCTGTGTCTCCCAGGCTGCAGTGCAGTATAACAATCACAGCTAACTGCAGCCTTAGCCTCCCAAAGTAGTTGGGACTACAGAAGCGCACCACCATGCCAACTAATGTTTATATTTTTTATAGAGATGAGGTTTCACTATGTTGCCCAGGTTGGTCTCGAACTCCTGGCCTCAAAGGATCTTCCTGCCCTCAGACTCTCAAACTACTGGGATTACAGGTGTGAGCCACTGTGCCCAGCCACATTTTTTTTTTTCTTTTAGAGACAGGGTCTTTGTTGCCCAGGCTGAAGTGCAGTGGTGCAATCATAGCTTACTGTAGCCTTGAACTCCTTGGCCAAAGTGATCCTCCTGCCTCAGCTTCCCAAGTAGCTGGCACTACATGCACACGCCTTTAAGCTCAACTAAGTTTTCATTGGTGAATTTTGAGAGAGGTTCTGTAGAAGATGGGAGAGAAAACTAGATTGTAAGTGAGTGGAAAGATGTGGGGGCCCTGGCTGTAGCTCCTTCCCCAAGAAATTTGGCATAAAGGCAGAAAAGAACCAGGTGACAGCTAGAAAGGATCTGGGGTCAATCGGAAGGGCCTGCACATGTCTTAAAGCAGAACCAGTGGGTGCAGAAACAGCTACACTGAGGGTGAATGGGATTTGAATATATAAACTCCTAAATACGAGTCTCTTATCAGGAGGAATAAACACTTTCTTTTCCTTCTCCTGTCAAATAAAAGGAGACAAGAGACACTAATAAATCACTCCAGGGACCTTGTTAGTATCAGCAGTCTGCATTCCGCTCCTCACTCCCAGCTCAGGAAGACCCTTGCAGCTGAAACTCCAGAATACCAGTTGGCAAGGTAACAAACTGCTAAGGGATCCTGGAGAATAAAAGGATCACTCCCGAAACCCTAGTGCCGCCAGCTACTAATCTAAAGATAGAGATTTCTGATGCTTCATCCCCTTTATAGATTAGGAGTTTAAAACATACTGGAATGCAAACATGTGCTATGAGGAAAGCAGGATTTGTCATTCTTGCCAGCAGAAAACACACATGCACACACGTGCACACACACACTTGTAGTCTGTTCTCATTTGGAAAGCCAGTTATGAATGAGCATGGTTTCCTGGGTAAAAAATTTTCTCTTCCTTCCCTCCCCACCAAGTCTGACCTCATCTGTCATTTTCAGTGTTATGGAGGATTAGTCTGAGACTGAAAACAGGTTGAGACATGTCCAACAAAGAGGCTCCAGATACTGAGAGAGGAGGGAGGGAAGTCAAGCAGTTTGAGGTCTCTTAAGGCAACTGACAAGAGGATCAGGAGAAGAAAGTAGGAGTAAGAGAGGAGAGTGGATTGGATGGATAGGGAAGGCAAGAGAGACAGATGTCTGTGATGATTTAAAGAGAAACATGATTAAAATAAATTCAGAGCCAGAAAACAGGAACAATGTGAGAAGCAGGAAAAGGTAATGGACTGAGAACTGCAGTGTATTTAATAAAACATAGCCCCATCCAGATGGAGAAACAGCATCATCCCCCAGCAAACTCCTCTGGAACGTGGGGGTGAGGGGGAATGCAAAAGAATTAATAGCTCCACTTGGTAGTGGGATCCTTTCACGCTAAAGGCGTGAAAGTGATTTACAAACCAGCATCATTACAGGACCTTTGTCACAGTTTGCTGAAAAGATAAAATGAGGCTCTAACTTGTTAGTCTTTGCATGCCTAGACCACCCAGAGACAAAACTCAATCCAGAGCTCAAAATTCCTCCAGTCTGTTTGCTCTCTGTCCTAATTAGATGAAGCTATTTCTAAAAACAAACAGATCATCTCCTCTCACAGATTCCCTCGCCCCACTGCTATCTGCATTTAGTGCCTTCTCCTGACTTGTCTGATTCTTCCACTCGCATTCCTTCTCAGGTACCAGGGTTGCAAATCTTGGCCTCACCCCCCACCTCCACTCCCCATCCCCCATTCCTCTTACCAACACATCTAAACACTCGTTAAGCTCACAGCATTGTCTTCACAATGTAGTTCATTTCTATTCCTGCTTTCTAGTTCCCACTGGTACCATCTTCGTTCTTCAAACACTTCTTACTTCAATCTGTTCTCCACTTCGCCTCAATAGCCCCCCTCACCCCCACCCCAGCGCTACCTTATAACTAATGGATTACTCATCTGACAGTACAGTTTTGGTGATGTTATCAGTCTGACTCAAAAGCCTCTAATAACTTCCCATATTCTCTATGAACTCCTCTGCCTGCCAGTCAGCCTTTCACTCAGCCACCATTTATTGTCTACTCTGTGTCAGGCACTAGGTACAAAGATGAGTAAGGAAGTTGATATCTAGAGGGAAGAGGGATGAAAAATGGATCATTACAATCCAGAGTTAATACTACTGTGATACAGGAATATTGATGAGGAATACTTAACCCAGACAGAGTGTCAGGGAAGGGTTCCTGCGAAGAGGAGGTTATTTCTGCGCTGAGTCGCAAAAGGCAAATTGGACTTAGCCAAGTAGGGAATAAGGGAGAAATCATGCCAGGCGGATAGAGCTGCATGTGCAAAGGCCCTGAGGCCTTGGGAGCTGGTAGGAGCTGAACATCACAAATGCTTCCTTCCTTCTGTTTGGAGCATGGGTGTGAAGAATGGCCCTGAGGATTAAGAGGGGTCATACTGCAAAAGACTGGGCATGCCATGGTAGGGGGTTTGGTTTCACCTTAAAAGATGTGAGGGAGCCAAGGAAGACTTTTAAGCGGGGCAGGGGAGCAGGGTCCAGTTAGAGGGCTGTTCTATAATGCAGGTGAGAAATGACTGGGGCCAATAGCAACAGTGGCATTTCGAGGCATCTATCATACATTGCCTTATTTGTGTACATATTTTTAAATTTCCTGAAATGTCTTACCTCTCTTTTTCTCACCAAATTGTAAACTCTCTGAAGATAAGTGCTGAACCTTCATCTTTTCTATGTCAAAACCTTTTCTGCCAGGATCTGCTCTGATATCAGCAGAAACAGAAACTGAAAAAATGGGGACTAGTCTAGAAGCAGCAGGCAAGAGGGAGCTCCCAAACCAAAAGAGAGAAAGGAATGTGAGGTTTCTTTTCACTCCGACCCCACACTTCCTGCAGCCCAGCTGGGTTCCCGCTCTCGTTTCTGAGAAGCAAGGTCTGAGTCACCTCTTTCTTCCTGAACTCCCCTCTTCCCCAAAAGGATCGGAAGACTGGAGGGGTACTGAGTCGGAAGGATAGCAGGCAGCACCATCTGATTCTTTCCCCTTCTTGCCATATAGACAAAGGGCAGCGATACTTACAACGGCCAAGCCCCGAAGACCCTAGCCAGAATGTAACATCCACTTCTCACCCCTGGGACCCAGCTTCCACTAGGGTGGAATTTCGCTTGGAGAGTAGCCAGAGGGGGGTGAATTTAGCCTTGAAAAGCTGGGTGGGAGGTGTGGAGAGGAGGGCTTGAGGGAAGGCAGGCAGTGGAATCAAATAATTTGAACCACTTCTCTGGTTACTGGGCTGTTCGCTGTCTTTCTGGTAATTGCTTGTTTACTCACTTCCTGGTTCTCAGAGGCTGTTGGACTCCTGCTGCTCTGGGAGTTGTGGGCTTACCTGACCCCCCTCCTCCCCACACCTTCTCCACTGTATAGAACCTACTGGGAAGGAACAAAGACCAGAGTTCAAGTCCTAATGAGGTCTCCAGTGAGGCAGAGGTGATAGTCTTCATTCGGTACCAGGCAGAGAGATGCTGAAATCCCAGAACCAGCCCTTAAATTGGCTGTTGGCCTGGTGCTCAGAATGAGTACCCCTGGGAGGTGGGCAAGCTTCTGGAACCTGGTTTCTGGGAGAGGGGCTCCAAGTGCAAGAGCTCTACTGGGCCTATTTTGTCCCTAACCTACAGTCCCTCCCCAAGACAGCATCTGAGTGCTGTGATTTAATAAATAATAAAAGTCAGAGTAAGGATATATGATAAACACAAATATGCATATTGTACCCATAAAGAAAACAGTAGACAAATAAATCCTCCTATCTGACTATAACTGGTAAGAGCTTGTACAAATGTTCCCAAAAGGAGACAGATATTAGCCCCTTCATTAGTTAAGGTCCTTATCTGCATTTCTATGGTGAGGGATGATCATGTATTCATTTAAGTATGACTCTGTGCCTCTGGAGACAGAAATTCTGCGAACACATTGATTAGGGTAGGGACTTGCTAGAAAAAGCCATGGGTGTGCAATTCATATCTTTTTTTTTTTTTTTTGAGACAGAGTTTTACTCTGTCGCCCAGGCTGGAGTGCAGTGGCCGGATCTCAGCTCACTGCAAGCTCTGTCTCCCGGGTTTACGCCATTCTCCTGCCTCAGCCTCCCGAGTAGCTGGGACTACAGGCACCCGCCACCTCGCCTGGCTAGTTTTTTTTTTTTTTTTGTATTTTTTAGTAGAGACAGGGTTTCACCGGGTTAGCCAGGATGGTCTCGATCTCCTGACCTCGTGATCCGCCCGTCTCCCAAAGTGCTGGGATTACAGTCTTAAGCCACCGCGCCTGGCCCCCATATCTTCTAATTAATGCACATTATCACTTACTTATAAATGGTTAGAGCTGTAAAAAACTAACCCTTAGGAGATCATAGGTCAAAAAACAAAGAAAATTTTCTATAGAGGGGTCAATATAAAACTAATGGAAGAGTTTACTATTGCTTTTTCCTTAGGGACATTAGATCCTTAAGGACTCTTAGCCTTGATCTCTAAGTTCAGGTCTCCCCTTTGGCCAGGGCTCTAGGGAGGCCATGAGTCCTTGGGAAAGTGGAAGCAAAGCTGAATCTCCAATGGCATCTCGGACATCTCTGCCCCTTCCTTCTCTGTACTGTACCCTATCCTCAACAGCACTTGTGGCTCCCCCAAAGCCATGTTTTCCCAGTATTCCCCTGCCTGGGCCAGCCTTCCCATCTATCTGCTGGGCCAACGAATCCTTGCAGACTTTTCTCCTTGATGTAATGATTTGTCCACATTTCTTTGCTTGACCAGACTGTACCCTCTCCACCTCTAAATCACATTCATCTTCCTATCCCTCGAATCTAGCCCAGAACCTGGCAGGTTCTAGGGACTAGATGTTGTCTGGGGAGACTCAAGTTCTGGTTCAGTCATTCACAATCTGTCTGACTTTCAGCGGGCCTTTTAATCTTTTTGTGTCTTAGCTTCTTCATTTTAAAATAAATCTTGCCAATTCCAACTTACATGGTTACAAATTAAAAATGAGACAACTGTGGAAGTGCTGAACAAAACGCCAGGTGGTGGAGGTGGTAGGAGGGGCGCTTAGCTCCAAGCGAAGACATATTTGTCTTAGTCTGCTCTGGCTGCCATAACAAAATACCATAGAGTGGTTTAAGCCACAAAAAATGTATTTCTTATAGTTTCGGAGCCTGGAAATCTGAGATCAGGGTGCCAGCATGGTCAGGTTCTGCTGAGGGCTTTGTTTCTGGCTTGCAGATGGCCACCTTCTTGCTATGCTCTCACATGGCAGAGGAGAGAGCTCCTAAAGACCCTATTTCCAGACATAGTCACATTACGGGTTAGAGCTTAAACACATATGAATTTTGGGGATATTCATTCCACAGCAATACTGAAGGAGATTCATCAGCACAGAGCCCTTCAGTCCTGTCCCCACCTCCCACAGGTTGCAGATCTGGAGCACCCCCCCAACTCCATATTGCAACTACAGTAATCATGACCTGTATACCAATTTATGGATGTTTCAGTAACTAAACCATTTGTATGACATATCCTATGGCTTACGAAGACTATTTCATACATACTCTAACCTCATTTTCACAACTATCGTCTCACAGTCAAGGCCCCAATGGCCCAGCCCAAGTCTTTATTTATTTATTTTTTTGAGACGAAGTCTTGCTCTGTCGCCCAGGCTGGAGTGCAGTGGCGCGATCTCGGCTCACTGCAAGCTCCGCCTCCC
>NW_012116433.1:2015689-2016405 GCF_000951035.1 Colobus angolensis palliatus
ACCGGACATTAGTTTATAACTTTTTAAGTGCCAGGGCCTCTGCCCTGCAGAAGCTCACATTCCAAACAAGTCAGGTGTAGGCTCCGGTCCTAGAGAGTGACGGTGTGAACAGAGCTAACTGGGTCGGCTTCTCTCCTTCCGACCTCCTACTCCCCTCCCAACAACACCTCCCCGCCCAGAACGTCTCAATTCTGACCCAGACACCCTGGGAGGCCCAGAGGCTCTTTTTGGGATCTGCAATACATCCTCCTCACCACAACCAACAGACAAAACGCACGAGCGCCGTGCAAGGTGGAAACCCTTCCCTCTCGGGGGTGATCGCCCCAGCAGGGTGAAGCAGGCCTCTTTGTTCAGGGGATGCCTCGCTGGCGAACCGGTGGCGGGGGCGTTCCCGGGACCGCGAGACCCCGGCTCCCGAGGGCGCCTCCCGTGCCCCTGCTTTCCTCAAGCCCAGTGCCGCCAGCGCCCAGAGCTCCGGATTCCTCCCGCCCCCAGCCCACTGGCAGGAGCTGGCTTCATTTTCCCAGTCCCCCTTTCATCTGGCCGCGCAGGCCGAGCACCGTACGCTAAGGTCTCCTCCCATCCCAGCAGGAAGGGCGGGGAGACCCGCGGAGGATTTAAAGGGGCGCGTAGGTCAGGAGGACTGGGGGCGGCTCCGCGGAGAAACTGGGGCGCGCTCGTCCGCTCCCGCAGCCTCGGCCGCCGCGAAACTTCCT
>NW_012116433.1:2016835-2026039 GCF_000951035.1 Colobus angolensis palliatus
CTCGGCTCTCCTCGGCTCGGAGCCTAGCGGCACAGGGCGCTCCCGGCTGCACGTGCTGCCCCCGCCGCCACCCACGCCAGACAAAGCGGGGCCCTCCCGGGCGTGTTTCCTAGGCGCTCTCCTTCCCTCGATGAACTCTTTGATTTCTATCCTCTTCTCTATCTCTCACTTCGTTCCAGCCCCCTCAACTGCCTCCTGGAGCGCCTTTTTTGTGTGCTCGCCATCTCATGTTTGGCCCTCTCTCCAAAGCTCTGCCTTCACAAACGCCTCCATTTGACCTCCCCCCTCCCCCACTCTCTGGTCTCCTTTGGTAGCTTTATAATACATTTGATGGAAGGGCGACTCTCCACTCTCCTATTTTCAGCTCCACGTTACCTTTTGTATTGTCCTCTCCCCTTCCTGTCAGCACCTTCTTTCCGTCCTCACCCTTTTCAAGACTCTTCCAGAAACTCTCTTGACGTGTCTGCCTCTTTCCCGGTTTCCTTTCTATTTTTTCTTCTCTCTCTGGGCTGTGGGACAGCAGAAGGGAGATTGCAAATGGCTACCTAGATTGAGTCCCCCTTGTACCTCACTGACGCCATCCTTTTTTCTGTCACCTTGAGGTCACATTATTTGGGCACCTGGATGAGGCTCTGGGGGTTCTGCTGCTGTTGCTGCATTTGCTGCCATTAGCAGTCTCTTTGCTTGGAAGCTTAAATGAAGGAAATTCCTGGGAACTAGTCAAAGACCACTGAAATGCACCTTGAGGACTAAACATCTCTCTCACTCCATCTCTGCTTGGTTACTCTTTGGTTTGTTTCAAACACCATCTGCTTCTTCCCACTTCTTGACTCCCTTCACCCCTACCTGCCCCCCCAACAATCACATTGTTCATCCCTTTGGCACCAGCTCTAGAGAGGAAAGGGTAGGTCCTCCTCTCCAGGAAGGAAGGTGGGGCAGAGTAACTCCCGCAGGAAGGGAAGGAAAAAGGAGGGAAGGAAGGAAGTGGCCAACAGAAGGTGGAATCCGGTGGGAGGGCTTTTCATTGTTTGAACGTCTTTCCTTTTCAGCTCTGCAAAGTCAAGCCCAAGGCCATCTCACCAAGGTTCTGCTGCCATCTCCCAGAACCCCAGCTAGGACTCCCTTGCCAGAGGCTGGAGGGGGCTGAGGTTTTGGTGGACATATTCAAGGGAAGTGGGCAGAGTTTCATGTATGCTGCAGATTGTAAGCACTTATATTTTTAATGTATCCATCATCTTCTGTTTCTTTTCTGTCCAACAAAGTCAGCTTTTATCCTCCCTTTTCGGGGGGGTGGTGGTGGTGGGGAAGTCCCAGGGTAAAATCATGCCTCAGGTAAGGAAGATGTATCTAGCATTTCCTGAGGACCTTCTGCATGTGAATCTGCTCTTATATTCTGTAATACTTCACATTTATATAGGGCTTTTTTCCCTGAAAGGCTGAGTTTTAAAGTTGGTGGGTAAAAGGAACCAAGTAGAGTTGCGATAAGGGTTGAGATGAAGTGGTGGAAGTGGGAGCTCTTTAAAACTAAATGCTCATCAATACTGCTCTCCAATATTTCCCCACCTTTTTTCTAGCCTAGGCTAAGGGCTGAATGCAAGCCCCAGGAACACAGGCAAGGGAGTGCTTTTGTCCATTCTGGACATGTGATCCAGTACCAAAGGTGCTTAGTTATGGACGAAAAGAAGTTTGTGGTATGACTATTCTTTTGCATGGTGTATCTTTGCATCTCCATTCACTTGATACCCGAATACCTGCAGAACTGCCAGCCAGGCTTGGGCTTCATTGGCAGTGTCTTGTTCCTTGAAAGCCCTAGAAGGAAAAAAAAATTAGCTGTGCCTTGGAAGACTTTGCCTGAAACCTACACTAGGTTTCAGACAAGGTCATCCGATCTTCTGGATTAGTTAACTATGTCCTGAACACTGAGCAGTGGCCAGAGGGCTTGGGGTTTTGTTTTTCTTAGCCTGGGGAAGCTCATCCTTGTGCTCTGCGAGTGTGTGCTCTAGGGAGAGAGTGTTATCAACACTTCCGTGGTGTGGGATGGGATGGGGGTTCAGGAAGGGGGCCCAACAACTTTAGGAGGCTTTCTTTTGTTTTCTGTTTTAAGTTGCTGTCTTGGTGGTGGAGGAAGATATGAAAGGGTGGACACCTGGCTCTTGGAGTTGGGACAAGTATGAGCAGAGCTGTGGGGCTTGACTTCCTTTCCTACTGGCTCACTTCCCCAGGGAGGGGAATATATTGCTCTAGAGGGAATTTGCTATCGCCTTCCATCAGCAAACAAACCTGCAAGCCAGTTTGCCTGGGCATTTAGGGCACTGAGTTTGGGGTACCTCAGGGAGCGTAGACTCTCCCAGAAAACACAAGCCCTGTGAACAGTTCTCTGGTCATTGTGTGGAGCAGGTGTGTTATGCAGAGGTGGGTAGGGCAGATTCCCCATAAATCGAAGACAAGATTTTCTCATAAACAGATGTCTCAACTATGAGGGGGAGCTGGGCTTCCTTGGGCATTCCTAGTCATGGAGATGGTCAAGGAGCCTGGGCTGGAAGTTTGCCTGTCAGAAATTCTGCAGTGTGTGTTCCTGTGCTGGGTAGGGGTGAACTGATGGCCCACACGGTCCCTTCTGACTTCAAGATTCTGCAATTTTGAAATACACTAATGACCCTAGGCAGCATGTGATGGATAGCTTGAGCTTTACTAGGGATTCCATTCATCAAATATTTATTGAGTGTATAGTTCGTACTGCAGCTCTGCTAGACACCGTAGGAGATTCAGAGGTACGAACAATGGAGTTTAAGATCTTTGCAGAGGCCACTAACACTTGGAATACAATGAAACAGGAAGGGGGTTCTAGGCCAGAATGAGTGGTCCTGCCCCACATTACCACCCCATCAAAACCAGACAGTCAGCATTCTCTTACACCGGTGCCCTGTGATTTGTTTCTTCCTGAGATACTGGTTTCAGAGTTTTCCAGGGACTTTGATCGATAGGACAGGGGCAGAAAGGAGAAACCGTGTTAATCCAGAGAGAAAGGCAGAGCGTGTGGGGTTGTGACTGCAAGGGTGAACGCTGAGTGAGGATAGAGCCCCTCCTGTCAGGATGTGCCAGGATGGAGCAGGCATGAGAACCAGGAGGAAAATGAGGTGGAAATGAATGGGCCCCTGTAGGAGGAGGTAATGAGGTGAATCAGAAAAATCTGTCACTGAGATCCGGGAAGCGACTGGGAGATTTACTCTCTCGGTCCTTTTAAGATGAGACATGTCAGTTTGGGAGCCTGGACTCATGAAGACAGATCTACCAGGTGCCTAGGGATGGAGCGGGTGGGAGCTTGCCGTAGCTACTGTGCAGAATGGTAAGATTCCCATACTTGGGCAGCCTGGAATTGGCCCTGGGACCCATCTCTCGTTTACCATCTTTGGCAAAAGGAGTCCTGCTGAACCCCAAGAACTCCTTCCCTGGCCAGTGCTCAGTGCCTCCATCCCTACCAGCAGCCCCCTGGAAAGAGTCCAGGTATCTGTAGGGACTCTCAGGATTTGTAAGTCAGAGAGAACTGTGGGGAGGGGGTGGAGGTGACCACTGCAGGATGGTGAATGTCTGGGGAAATGAATGTGTCCCTTTCAAGGATTCTGATTGGCTCAGTTGTTCAGGGGTGCAACTCAGGAGTCGGTTTCATTAGACTCCTTAGCATCTTCAGGGATGGAAACCTCTGCTTTGTTGGTTTATGTCTCTGTGTGTCCTGGGATAACCTCCCTCTACCACAGCTGTGGACACTCTCAGAATCTGATGCCCAGAATGTCCTTCAGGGGATCATTTCTTATAGCTTGGGAGGGACCTGGGTGTGATTTGAAGGGTCTTAGGAGGAGGAGCAGGCACTCACATGACCCTAACCATGTCTTCTACTAGCCTGTAGCTTCTTTGGGGACATTGGTCTAGTTTTGAGGCATGATCTTGGATACTCATTGAAATGCAAATGCTACTCATTGAAATGCAAATGCTGCCTCTGCACCCCTGGTGACTGTGTGCTGTAAGGAGCAGAGCAGCAGGCACAGAAAAGGGCCACCTAGCACAGACCAGGAGCCTGAAGGAATGAGATCTGCGACCAGGGAATGATGGGGATGGGGACAGGTCCAGGGAGGAAAAAAACGAACACGGGGGTTAGGGTTAGAAGCCTTCTTTGCTGTCTGCCCTTCATCCCTGGTGAGAAGGACTCTGGAGCTGCCCCTCGGGTCCTGACTGCAAGGTAGAGGTGCTCAGCCATCTCTGAACCATAGGGCCTGTCTGAACCATAGAACCTGACACTGTGGCCTGGGATATCTGGGAACCTCTGTGAGGTAGATGGGGGCTGGAATGAGATTTTAGTTTACCTTGAATATGAGAATAGGAAGGCTGCTTCTGGGAGTTTTGCTCCTGTCTGCATTCAGATCACCTCAGGGTTCTTTGCTTTGAAGAATGAACAGAAGCCAGAGGCTCCATTTGACAAGGGCTCTGTGGGGGAATTGTGGGATGTGGTTGTGAGCTGCAGGGAGCCCTTCTCCTGCCCAGATGATGGATGTGACAACCCTCTGCAAGAGAGGCAGCCAGATGCCAGTTGCTTTTCTGGTGTTAGCTCTCACTGGTGGGGTTCAGCTAGAAAGCCCTGGCAGGTATCATTCGCAAGCCAAATGAGGGCCCGAGGCACCTGGTCTGAACCCAGGGTCCTCAATGCCAGACACCTGGGAGTTACCCTGCAACGGGTAAGGCTGTGGAGGGGAGGGGCTGAGCTGGAAGCTGAAAGAGTTGGGGCAGAGAACAGGACTCTTCAGCCCTAGAGAAACTGGTCTTAAGCGCATTGCACTAGTTAGAGTGACCAAGAGGGAGCTCCCATGCCCGTGTGCATGATCAAGTTCTGAGAGTTGAGTGATCAACGTGTAACTCCGGCAACTCAGATCTGGCCATTTGTGGATACTCCAAGGCCACTGAGCCTTCCCCGTGAGGCTCCCTGCATTTCCTGTCTCCACCTGTCAACTTCTGTGTTGGACTGTTTGGTTTTATCTTCATCCTTAGCTGACATGTTCAAGAGCTAATTGAGCTTAGAGGGTGAAAAGAGGCTCACCTTCACTTTCAGGATTAAATTAAAATCCTCCAGTACTAGACATTCAAGTCTTTGTGGTCCATTCCCTGCCTTCTTTTCCTGCCTCATCTTTTGACACCATCCCACATGCATGGCACCTTCTAGTCCAAACACATGGAAGTGTTTGTAGTTTTCCAGAGGATGGTCTGCTGTCATTCTGCTGTGTCTTTGCCCATGCTGTTCAGTCTCCCTGGAGCATATCCTTCCCTTCTCCCAATCCAGAGATGCCTGGCTCTTCCTGTGAGGCCTTTGAAAGAGCTTGTGGCTCGTCTTTTCCAGAGTTACTTTCCTGATGTCCCATGTCTCCCCAGTCTGGGGTAAGAGGTCCCTTCTCTGTTCTCCCAGTCAACCCATTCACAGCAGTTACCATATTAGATTGTGATCATTTGCTCCCTTTTTTTTTTTTTTTGGCGGCAGCGGGGGGCAAGGGGGATGGAGTTTCGCTCTTGTTGCCCATACTGGAGTGCAGTGGCACGATCTCGGCTCACTGCAAGCTCTTCCTCCCAGGTTCAAGCGGTTCTCCTGCCTCAGCCTCCCAAGTAGCTGGGATTATAGGCATGTGCAACCATGCCTGGCTAATTTTTGTATTTTTAGTAGAGACAGGGCTTTGCCATATTGGTCAGGCTGGTCTTGAACTCCTGACTCAGGTGATCCCCCTGCCTCGGCCTCCCGAAGTGTTGGTATTACCGGTGTGAGCCACTGTGCCTGGCCAAGCTCCTTTGTCTTCCTAAGAAACAAATAATTTCTTCTGGGATTTCCCAGTGCTTAGCACTGTGCCTGATACTGAGTCCTCACTTGTTTATTTGTTTAGTTACCGGTTGTCCATGTCCTCCCCAACCCCACTAGAAATTAAGCTCCGTGAGAGCAAAGATCTTGCCTTCTTCATTCACTGCTGAACCCCAATGTCTAGCACATAGTGGGCCTGCAATAAATATTTGTTGAATGAACGCATGGAAATCATGAGCTGTGATTCACGTGTGGCTCCTCCCCTGAGTGCCCCAGTGACCTTGTGTAAGTTCCGCAGTGTACTTAGGGTGGTGTAGGGGGAGTTGTGGTGGGACCTGTGTCTAGTACACAGCCCTTATGGACCACTTCAAGTCTTCTCTGTCTGAAATCTTCCAGCCTCTGCTCCTGTGGCCAGTTCTGTGCAGGATTCCCAGCTTTGTGCATGTACAACTTGGAAGTACGGAGGAGTTCATACCTTGTGGATGAATGCTTCCCCCCGTTCTTCTGGTTGATCATCTTGAGTTTCAGTTTCCTCAGATGGTCTTGCAGGGTTGGTTACCAGTTGACCCTTAGCCATAGACAGCTTCATAGTGAATCCCTGTATTGACTCTCTGTCCCCTGTTTCTGCCTCCTGGGATTGTATTCCCAAACGCGCTCTTGCACATAAGCCTTTGTCTCAGGCTCTGCTTTTTGGGGAACTCAGGTGAAGCAATCAGGTTCCACTCCTGGCTCTGCTACTAACTAGTTCTATTTTTGAGTCAAACCATTTTACCTCTCTGCTTCTGTTTCTTCAGCTGAAAAATGAATACCAATGCCTACCACATAAGATTTTTTGTAATATTTGATAATTCAATATATGTGAGAGTGTCTGATTCAGTCCCTGCATATAGCAGGCACTCACTAAAGGGTTTCTTTCTTTTCTTCCCTCCCATTGCTATAAAAAGGCAGGTCTGGGAAGCCTGCTTGGCCTCTTGGCTGGTGAGGCCTTGTGAACGAATGCCAGTGAGCATGATCTCTGCTCTGGTGGGACAGCCAAGCCAGAGGAGCAAAGGGTGACTAGGCCAGATGACTCAGGGGTTTGGCAACTGGATCGTTCTCTTTGGAGCATTCTGTAAACATCGGTCAATGGAGTCTTGCAACACGCCTGACAGGTGGGAGGTGGGCAGGAGCACGGGCGTGGAGGATGTGGAGGCAGGGAGGAGGCCAAACATGTTTCTCACAGGGGCCGAGGGCAGCGTGTTTAAGATGCTTCTCCAGCGTGCTGGTAGGAAATGTTTTCAGTGGGGGAGAGGATGGGGTGGTGACTTCTCAAGTTCTCTTTCTGTCTCCTGCTTCTTTCCTATCAACCCCATGGCCTTTCCTGGGTGGCATCCTTTTGCTGCAGAGAAATATCTTCATGTACTCCATGTCCAAAGTAGCTTACAGCCCATAGCCGTGTAAAGCGAGAGTACAATTTCTGGCCTTCCTATGGGAGTTGAGAGAGGGATTTGGGGGTAGGGAAGCTGCCTGGCTCCCCCTTTATTTATATATGATATGCCTCTTCAGCCTACAGGTAAGGCTGGTTCTAGGCACATTAAGCCCATTGACTCCTGGGAAGATCTTGGGAAATGACTCAGAAGGGCTGGGTCAGCTTTCATGGTGTTTTATCTTTGAGCAGTGAGACCTCTGCTTCCCACCCTCCCTGGTAGCCTCAGCAGTCAGCTGGGGACAGTCATGCTTGCTGATTTGCAGGGGGATTCTCTTTCTCTCTGCAGCCTCCACCACCCTAAGACGAGCATGGAAAGGGGAGGTTGGTGTCAGGGTGAATGTTTGGGTGCCTCCACCTCCACAGAGGTGGTCCATCTCCCAGAGCCACCCTCCTGCACCTCCGAAGGGACTAGATTCCTGCCCTCTTGGAAATCCGGCAGACATCAGGCTTTGGCTGGGCCTTCTGAAGGAGCCCAGGAAGGGAGAGAGGCAATTGTCAGCAGATGATTGCTGCGGCTGGTGCTGTGCCTTTGTGTGCACAGCCCCTCCACCTCCCGGTCCCTGCCCTGCTCCTTCCTTTTGGTGGCAGCCCAAGGCCTGCTCCCACCTGGCTAGCAAGTCCCTGAACTTACCTGCCCACCCTTAGGTCTCTGCACCTTGTGGTCAGTTGCAGTTAGAGACCCGAGGCTCCTCTCACTGCCGCACCCCGGCCCCCCACCACGGACCTCCCTTCCCTGCCGCCTAGGTAGCTACTGGCTGTGCAGGCTCAAGCAGAGCCATCCGAAGAGCTGGGAACTTTCTCTGGAGGGAAGTGGCTGAGAGGGGTAGGGAGAGAGAGTGAAAACTGAAGGGGAGACCTGCAGTGAGAGAATTGTGGCCTAAATTGCCAGGACCAATCATCTCTAGGCGCCCAATTCCCTATTTGTTACATTCATCTGGGGATGAGCATTGAAATAGTCACACGTATATATTGCTTGCATATGCAGACATTCAGTGTGCAGTAAGTCCTCAGCTAATGTGATCGATGGGTTCTTGGAAACTGCGACTTTAAGTGAAATGACATACTGAAATCAATTTTACCACAGAATAATTGATATAAACAAGAGTTAAGTTCCTATGGAATATTTCCTGTTTTGAAGTTAGCCAGGCATGTTGGCATGTGCCTGTAGTCCCAGCTACTTGGGAGGCTGAGGTGGGAGGATTGCTTGAGTCTGGGAGATCGAGTCTGCAGTGACCTGTGGTCACATCACTACACTCTGGCCTGGGAAACAGATGGAGACCCTGTCTCAAAAAAAGAAACAACAACAACAAAAACTAGTGTTGTAGGGTTAGATACTAAACACTTTAAACTTTCCCGAAAGTTTTTTCAACAGGGTTCTTATCCTATCCTCAAAGCATTGTTTTCAGGTAAATGGAGTTAATATGACTCTAGCTGCACAGGTTGGGAAACTGGTCAGAAAGAGTCCCATTAAGTTGAGAAAGGTATGTTAAAAGTGGGTAGAAGAGTTCATGTTTCCTGACTGCTTGTCCAGTGCTCCTTCTAATGTACTCCTTGCCTCCAAAAATTTGGCCTTGTTACTCAGAAACACCCAGCTAACCAAATAATACTGTCACAGGGACCCCTTTCAGAGAAAAGACGTGGACACCAAATCAGAACCAACACTGCATTTTAATGCTGAGCTAACATGTTTCCTCTTGCAAGTCGCTGGTTCCTTGAGAAGCCATTTTTCCCATATTCTTTTTCTGTTTTGTTTTGTTTTTTGTTTTTTGAGACATAGTCTCACTCCATCACCCAGGCTGGAGTGCAGCGGCACAATCTCACTGCAACCTCTGCCTCCCGCGTTCGAGCAATTCTCATGCCTCAGCCTCCCAAGTAGCTGGGATTACAGGCAGACAGGTATGTGCCA
>NW_012116433.1:2026573-2038386 GCF_000951035.1 Colobus angolensis palliatus
GTATTCTTTCCTTATTGCTCTTTCTCTTTTCACTGCCCCTCTCTCCCAGCTTCACCACACTCTTGGGGAAGAGCATCTCTACCTCTGTTGAATCCCACTCCCAGTTAGGAGAGATGTCGGTGAGAATTGTTGGCTCAGCATTTCTGGATGCCTCTGTTGTAGTTGTTAGTGGGCGGGGCCCTCTAGCACCTGTTGCAAGCTGTAGGGTGTTCACCAGGAATCCTGGCTTGTTAGACCAATTACCCGCTGCTGGCCTTGGCCTCTCTGCCCTGGACAAAGTATTCTTTGCTCAGATTCTTGCAAACATCATGAGAAAGCAGTGGTTCTCACATTTTAGAGAGCATCAGAATCACTTGGAGGGCGTGATGAGCACAGATTGCTGAGCCCTATTCTGAGAGTTTCTGACTCAGCAGGTCTGGGATGGGCCAGTAATTTGCATTTCAAGTCCCCAAGAGATACTGATGCTGCTGGTCCAGGAACCACACTTTGAAAACCATTATGATAAAGGACACAATTCATACACTCGGTGGACCGTGGCCCTGGAGTATGGGAGGATCAGACAGCTGGAAAGGAGAGTTGGGGCTTAGGATGAGTGTGACCAAATTTGGCCAGCCAGCTACAGCAGCTCCTCCTGGCTTTCTCTGTGTACTGTGGTGTCCTCCCACATCCTAAAGATGCATGTGTTGGGTGAATTGGCATGTCTCCATGATCCGAGTCTGAGTGAGTGGGGATGTGAGTGTGCCCTGCAATGGAATGGCGGCCTCTCCAGGGTCAGCTCCCACTTTGTGCCCTGAGCTGCTGGGATGGGTTTCAACCCTGAAATGGAAAGTAGGTAAATATCTTATTTTGATTAATCTTTCTTAAATGTATGCATAGCTCACATTTATTTCAGTGTTTAGTATTAGAAATGTTTTGAGTCTTTATTAAGAAGTTTAGTGATGGCCAGGCACAGTGGCTCATGTCTGTAATCCCAGCACTTTGGGAGGCCAAGGCAGGTGGATCCCTTGAGCCCAGGAGTTCGAGACCAGCCTGGGCAACATGGTGAAACTCATCTTTGCAAAACATACCAAAAAATTAGCTGGTCAGGGTGGCATGCACCTGTGGTCCCAGCTACTTGGGAGGCTGAGGTGGGAGGATCACCTGAGCCCAGGAGACAGAGGCTGCAGTGAGCAGTGATCATGCCACTGCACTCCAGTGAGACCTTGTCTCAAAAAAAGAAAAAACAAGTTTGGTGATATTTTCGAGACCAGTGACTTGCAAGAGGAAACATGCTAGCTCAGCATTAAAATGCAGTGTTTGTTCTGACTTGGTGTCCACGTCTTTTCTCTGGAAGGGGCCCCTGTGACAGTATTATTTGGTTAGCTGGGTGTTTCTGAGTAACAAGGCCAGATTTTTGGAGGCAAGGAGTACATTAGAAGGAGCACTGGATGAGCAGTCAGGAAACATGAACTCTTCTACCCCCTTTTTTTTGTTTTTTGTTTTTTTAGAAACTGATGTTTATTTTCCATCAACTATTTTTCCATGTTGCTTAAGAGCCCGTGCAAGAACAGCTTAAGACCATTCAGTGGTTGCTCCTACCCATTCAGTGGCCTGAGCAGTGGGAGCTGCACACCAGTCTTCTGTGGCAGGCTGAGCACTCCAGTCTTCAGTAGGGAACTGCTGAATAGTCACAGAGGGCACCTGCACACCTTCAGACCAGTCTGCAGCCTCAGGCTGAGTAGCAGTGAACTCAGGAGCTGGAGCAGTCCATTCACCCTGAAATTCCTCCTTGGTCACTGCCTTTTCAGCAGCAGCCTGCTCTTCTTTTTCAGTCTCTTCAGGATCTCTGCAGAAGTAGCGATCAGGCAAGACCTCCCACAGGTGTTCATGAGAAATGGTGCCACGCATGTGCATAACTTCCCGAGCCAGCATCCACCACATCAAACCCACTGAGTGAGCTCCCTTGTTGCTGCATGGGATGGCAATGTCCACATAGCGCAAAGGAGAATCTGTGTTACAGAGAGCAATGGTAGGTAGGTTAACATAAGATGCCCCGTGAGAGGCTGGTGGTCAGCCCTGGGGTCAGTAACCACAAGAAGCCGTGGCTCCCGGAAGGCTGCCTGGATCTGGTTAGTGAAGGTTCCAGGAGTGAGGCGGCCAGCAATTGGAGTGGCTCCAGTGGCAGCAGCAAACTTCAGCACGGCCCTCTGGCCAGTAATCCTGGAGGACAGAACACTGACATCAGCAGGGTTTTCAATGGCAACAATGGCACGAGCCGCCAGCAGAAGCTTCTCCCAGGTCCTCTTCAGATTTATGATGCAGATGCCATCACTTTTCCTTTTATAAGATGTACTGTTCCATCTGGAAGTCAAGATTGGTGCCACCTAAGTGGGTTCTTGCTGCGAGGAACTTAAGGACATCCTCCTCCTTCATTTGCAGGACATCAAGGGCTCTGGACATTGTGAAAGTTTCCCTTTAAGTTATGACGGGAATCCAGAGCAACGCCGTATGGACCCCTCTGTAGGTAGCGTGGAAAGGCCTTGTACCCACTTTTAACATATCTTTCTCTACTTAATGGGACTCTTTCTGGCCAGTTTCCCAACCTGTGCAGCTAGAGTCATATTAACTCCATTTGCCTGAAAACAATGCTTTGAGGATAGGATAAGAACCCTGTTGAAAAAACTTTTGGGAAAGTTTAAAGTGTTTAGTGTCTAATCCTACAATACTAGTTTTTGTTGTTGTTGTTTCTTTTTTTGAGACAGGGTCTCCATCTGTTTCCCAGGCCAGAGTGTAGTGATGTGACCACAGCTCACTGCAGACTCGATCTCCCAGACTCAAGTAATCCTCCCACCCCAGCCTCCCTAGTAGCTGGGACTATAGGCACATGCCAATATGCCTGGCTAACTTTAAAACTTTTCATAGAGGCTAGGCATGGTGGCTCATGCCTGTAATAACAGCACTTGGGGAGGCAGAGATGGGTGGCTCACTTGAAGTCAGTAATTTGAGACCAGCCTGGACAACAGCAAAACCCTCTGTCTACTGAAAATACAAAAGTTAGCTGGGCATGGTGGCTGGTTCCTGTAATCCCAGCTACTCGGGAGCCTGAGGCACGAGAATCGCTTGAACCTGGGAGGTGGAAGGAGGTTGCAGTGAATTGAGTTCACACCACTGCACTCCAGTCTGGGCAAGAGAGTGAGACTTCATCCCAAAAAACAAAAAAACCAAAATCTTTTTATAGAGACAGTGTTGCCCAGGCTGGTTTTGAACTCCTGGGCTCAGGCGATCTGCCTGTCTCAGCTTCCCAAATGCTGGGATTACAGGCATGAGCCACTGCAGCCAGGGTTTTTTTTTTTTTTTTTTTTTTACAGAGTCTTGATCTGTCACCCAGGCTAGAATGCAGTAGTATGCTCACAGTTCACTGCACTGGGCTTGACCTTTTGGGCTCAAGTGATCCCACCTCAGCCCCCTATAGCTGGAACTACAGGTGCACACCACCATGCCCAGCTAAATTTTTGTATTTTTTTGTAGAGACAGGGCTTCCCCATGTTGCCCAGGCTTACTGCACTCGGCTTTACCTCCTGGGCTTAAGTGATCCTCCACCTCAGCACGCGTAGCTGGGACTACAGGTCATGCCACCATGCCCAGCTAATTTTTTTGGTATTTTTTATAAAGATGGGGTTTCAACATGTTGGCTAGGCTGGTCCTGAACTCCTGGGCTCAAGGGATATGCCCACCTCAGCCTCCCAAATTGTGGAGCCACCATGCCCCACCGATTTTTTAAAAATAATCTTCTCTGTGGTCTGAACCCAAAGGGCAAGCAGACTCAAAGGGCAGGTTCGTATGTTGGAAAGAACAGTTGAGCAAGGACAGGATGTCTGAGCTCTGATTTCAGTTTTGCCACTAACCAGCAGTGTGATTGTACATCAACTGCCTTTCTCTCTGGGCCTTAGTTTCCCCATCTATAAAATGGGGATGTTAGATTAGATCATGTCTAATGTCACACTAAGATTTACCAGTCTGAAAGTCTATGACTTTAATTAATTAGTCGTCATGGTCTTGATTTCTAGGCAGGCTATCATACTCTGGCCTTTGTGTCATGGAGGGAGATAAACCAAGTGAAAGAGATGGCGTGCATCAGAATATTGTTGCTAGATCCAGGGTGCAGGACATGGGGGATGGAGACTGAAGCCAGAGCTGGAAGGCTGGAAAGGGACGTGTCATTCTCAGACAATTTGCTGCAAGTCTGGGTGCTTTTTTCACCCATGAAGCTCGGGTTGGCAGCTCATAAACCAGAGAGTTCCCAGGAGAGAGAAGCTAGTGGGCTGGCTTCATAGACTCCTAGCCCACCTCTCCCCTTGGCTTCATGACATTGGATATTTGAATTCCAATTGTCCCCTTCTGAAGACGAGAAGAGGTGGAGAGTCGGGGGCTTAACCTTTCACCTCCACATCTATGCCTCATCCTTAGCCTGGCCTTGAGGTAGCCACTCAGAAAGAAGGACAGTGAGCAGGCCACTGGCTTCCGGAAGGAAAAGAAAAAGCCCAGCATGCTCTTAGAAGACCAGCGTTCCTGCCTCCCAAAGCACTATCTCTGGTTCTCCTGCCACAGGACGCCCCTATCCTTAGCCAGGCCAAGGGTGTGTGCCCTGAGCCTCACTCACATCCTTCCTCCCTAAGGCCCATTCACACCTTTGGAGAGCAGCTTAAGTGGCAGAACCGGTATCAGAGCACCTTGGGGCTCTGTGAGGCTGTAGCTTCTACTCCTGGGAAAGGCTGGAGGCTATTTCTACTCCCTTAGTCAGCAGAGGGTGGGAAGGGTGAGGGCCTGGGAAAGGCCAGTGGTGTGAGCTTCTGCAGTAATTGCTCCTCTGTAAACACAGTAATAGCAGGTCTGGGATTATGGCTGTTACTCCTGATAATTATCAGCTGCAGTGCCTTCCTCCCTAGATGGGCCACACCGAGCTCATCACAGCACAGGGGGCTGTGGAGTAAGCTCCGGATTCCCCAGATCTCTTTCTACAGTTGCTAGGCAACTGAGAGTCTGTGCTGGAAGCAGGGGATCTCATTTAGGAAAATCTCCCTAGGTCCCCCAAATCTCTGAAGTCTAAATTGATTGTTCTCCTAGTGGAGGCCTTGAATGAATGACCACTCACCTGGGAGGGTCAGAGGCCCGTCCAAATGCAGAAGCAGCCTGTCTGGTAACTGAATGAGGGACGCAGCCAGCCCAGGGAACATGAGTAGGAGAGGCTGGTCCGGGAGAAAGCCTTTTGCTGAATCCCATGACTGTTGTTTTGGGAAGGGGGCTGGTTCATATGTCCTGTGGTTTAGCTGGCTGGGATGAGAAGCAGCTTACAGGTGTCCACCTTGTATTGGCCAGAGAAGCTTAAGAGGTAAGAGGTAACCCAGAAGAAGAGAAGACACAGAGGGTGGGAAGGTGACTTGTGTTATTTGGCTTGTTGGTTTTTTTTTTTTTTTTTTTTTTTTTGAGACGGAGTTTCACTCTTGTTGCCCAGGCTGGAGTGCAATGGCGCGATCTCGGCTCACTGCAACCTGTGCCTCCCAGGTTCAAGCAATTCTCCTGCCTCAGCCTCCTAAGTTGCTGGCTGGGATTACAGTCATGCACCACCACACCCTGTTAATTTTTGTATTTTTAGTAGAGACGGGGTTTCACCACATTGGTCAGACTGGTCTTGAACTCCTGACCTCAGGTGATCTGCCCACCTTGGCCTCCCAAAGTGCTGGGATTACAGGCATGAGCCACCAAGCCCAGTCAAGCTGGCTTGTTTTTAGTGGAAAGTGCCTGTGAGTGTGTTAAGGAACAGGCCCTAGTGTCTTCTGCTCTACTCCAGAGCTCCATGGACCAGTGTGTGAGACCACAGGGGAGGAGAAAGTTCTTGGAGCTGCCTTGATTTGTTGATGAAGGGGATGTGACTTGGAGGTTATTAAACCAAACTGTATCTATTCAAGGACTTAATGCATTGTTTTAGGCATGACTTGGGAATCTACTCCCAAGACACTCGGTCTCTATGTCATAGGTTCGGGCAGGTGTGGAGTTGGGAAGGAGGAGAAGGAAGCAGCAGGGACTGTTGGTCCTGGATCCTGTTCCCCATGACCCAGCATGACATTTTCCTATTGAGTTTTGAGGAGTGCATCTACTCTGCTTACCTGGCAAGAGACTCTAGCTCAGAAGCAGAAACCAAATACGCAGGCATTAAAACTCAAGAAACCTTCCTTGACCATGTACTCAGATAGGCAGGTGCTGGGGGCCAGGAGGAAAATGAGGACCTGTGGGACCCAGTTCCTGCCCTCAAGGAGCTCACAGTCTACCAGGGAGGTGTCACATGCACTACTGCAGTTAGGGGTCATTTTTCTTCCTGGGAATGAGTGTCTCACAGCAGCCAGAGGTTGAGGCTTTGTCTTAAGATGGAGGTAATAAAAACCTGTTTGTCTTCCCAGAGCAAGACTTGCCTCAGGGCCCCTGCTGGTTCGCGACAGGGCATTCAGTTTGCCTGAGTCAGGCTGGGGAGGTTCTCTTAGTCTGTGGAATCCTGTTGGGCAGGGAGGCTGCAGGGGATCTGGAAGAGGTAAGGCCTGTCCCTGGGGTGGGAGCTGAGGAGGTAGACATGAAGAACTCCCTGGATTAGGACAGTGGCCCAGGAGGGGAAAAGAGATGTTTGGGTGGTAAGAAAAACAGACCTAGAGAGTAGGAGCAGCTGGCCACCCAGCAACCCTGACCACAGTCCTCTCCACCTAGCTGGAACGGCCCCAGGAGCCTGTGATGAAAAAAACCAAGCTGCCCATACACCGGTGTTGACGGCACTTTAACACAGAAATATCCATGATCACAGTCACCTTCAGATTCAACCAGTATTCATGGGGTTCCCACCATGTGCCAGCTGAAAGGCTTGGTGCTTTTCCACAGCTATCTTCTTTAGCCCACATTCTCTCAATAATTCTATGAAGTAGGTGTCTCACTCCTATAATCTCAGCACTTTGGGAGGGCAAGGCAGGCAGATCACTTGAGGTCAGGAGTTCGAGACCAGCCTGGCCAATGTGGTGAAACCCCATCTCTACCAAAAATACAAAAATTAGTCAGGTGTGGTGGCACATGCCTGTAATTCCAGCTACTCAGGAGGCTGAGGCACAAGAATCGCTTAAACCTGGGAGGCGGAGTTTGCAGTGAACCGAGATTGCGCCATTGCACTGCAGCCTGGGTGACAGAGTGAGACTCTGGCTCAAAAATAATAATTCTATGAAGTAGGTAGCAGCCTCATTTTACAGAAAAGAAAACAGAACTGTCGAGGCCTAAGAGTACACAGTGAATACTCACCAGACTTGGGTTTGAACTCATCCTGCTGGCAGGTTCTGTGGGACACCACCTAGATGTCCTTTAAGTATTTATTTATTTATATATTTTTTGAGATGGAGTCTTGCTCTGTTGCCCAGGCTGGGGTGCAGTGGCATGATCTCGGCTCACTACAATCTCTGTCTCCCGGGTTCAAGTGATTCTCCCGCCTCAGCCTCCCGAGTAGCTGGGATTACAGGCACCCACCATCATGCCCGGCTAATTTTTTTTTGTATTTTTGTAGAGACGGGGTTTCACCATGTTGGCCTGGCTGGTCTTAAACTCCTGGCCTCAGGTGATCCAGCCACCTCGGCCTTCCAAAGTGCTGGGATTACAGGTGTGAGCCACCACACCCGGCCTACTTTAAGTATTTCAAATTCATTTTATCTAAAACCAAGTTCACTATTCTTGACTCCTCCAGGGTTCCCTTGTCTCAGTAAATGGTCATCAGTGCAGCTGCTTGGAATGTGGACGTTTTCCTAGATGCTTCCCTTTTTCTCACTCCTACTCTCTAGGTCTGTTTCTCTTACCACCTAAACATCTCTTTTCCCCTCCTGGGCCACAGTCCTAATCCAGGCTTGAATCATGGATTAGCCTGGTCATCACAATGGCCTCTAGCCTGGGCTCCCTGCTGGGAGCCTCCCCAGCCTCTGCCGTCCACATTGTTGCTGCAGGTGCCTCTCTGTCAAGATAAATGCAAACCCATTATGTTCACTGAAAGGCCCTTCTGGACTGGACCCTGATTGTTTGCAGTGCCACATCTCCCATCCAATCTTCGCGCACATTACTGTCCCCCAGGCGGGTGACCTGTGTGTGGTTCCCCGAGTGGGCCACACCTCTTGTCTGCCACATGGTTTGCTCCAGCTGTTCTTTCTCTCTGGCCTCCCTTGTTCTCACCCATCTCTGCTCACCTCCCCAATTTCTATTTGTGTCTTCCAACCTAGCCCCAGTTTCACCCTTTTGTGTTAGCATTTCCAGATGCCCCAGGTGGTGGTATTGTCCCTTGCTTATGCTACCTGTCCCCAGAACAGACCGTGGGGCTCTGCTGACCAGAAGTGGAGTTTTGGATGCTTGGCAGCTGTAGTCATTGTTTGACAAATGAACAGCCTAAAAAAATAGTGTTTTAAGTCGAGGAGACACGGCAACATAAAATAAATTTTAGAAAACTATGTATATCTTGTGTAGTTCATTCTTCAAAGGAAGAGAGTTAGCATTTGTTGAAGCCTACTACAGTCTATGCCTGCCCTTTACATGTGTTATGTCACTTAACCCACAATGCTGGGACTGAGGCACAGAAAGCCTAGATGGCAGACCCACAGTCACTCCGCGGTTATGGGCCACACCTAGGGGTCAAGTCCAGGCTAACTGTCTGCTCCTTCCCTGCCTCCTCTGGCCTCTCCTATTTACAGACAGGCTATCCAGTGTGGGGATTCTTTTTTTTAGCCATCTGGGGGCCTATCAGGACTGCCACAAGGGAGGGGAAAAGGGATAGAGGACCAGGGACAAGAGGATCAGTGATGCCCAAGACCCCACAACTCGATGTGTTTTCTTTCTTTTTTTTTTTTTTTGAGACAGAATTTCGCTTTGTTTCCCAGGCTGGAGTGCAGTGGTATGATCTCGGTTCACTGCAACCTCTGCTTCCTGGGTTCAAGCGATTTTCCTGCCTCAGCCTCCTGAGTAGCTGGGACTACAGGCACGTGCTACCATGCCCAGCTAATATTTCTATTTTCAGTAGAGCCAGGGTTTCACCATGTTGGCGAGGCTGGTCTTGAACTCCTGGCCTCAAGTGATCCTCTCACCTTGGCCTCCCAAAGTGCTGGGATTACAGATGGGAGCTACTGTGCCTGGTCTTGTGGTATGTTTTCATCACACCTTACTGTGTCTCTCCAGAAGCACAATTCCTACAGTAGGATTGTCACAAAGTGACCTGAAGGCTGACAGCACTGTGACTCTACGACAGGCACATTGGGCCTATGGCCCCGTGGCCCATTGCAGCATGGAGAGAAGCAGAAACAGAGCTGGGCCTTGGGTTTTCCCAGGAGCCTGAAGCAGGGCCCTCCCCTCCCTGTCTCCTTGCTCAGCAGCATGCCTGGTGCCAGCTGGTGCCGAGCACAGGACTGTTGCATGAATGAAGGAATGATTGGGTGCATTCCAGAATGCCATGCTTCTCAGGAAGGAGGAGAAGGGAGTGCTCTCCCTTGTTCTTGGGTGTCTTTCCTAAGGCCAAGGGCGTTTCTACCATCAGCCAATTCCTAGTGTTCCCTCCATGCTCCCCTCCTTCTCTTCTCCCTTCCTTGGCCCCTTTTCTAGTCTCTTATGCTAGTCTCTTACCTGGGAGATGAACATATTATTTTACTTTTGCTGGCTTTGGGATCCCCTGGAGAAAGATCCATTCAACATTTATTCACCAAACACTTATTGGATGCCTTCTCTGTGCTTGGCAAGTGTGAGGCTCTATGGGTAGAAAAAGAATGAGGAAATGTACTCGACCCCCAGGAGCTCATGTACAGGGGACAGCCAGACAAGGTGATGGGTTACAATGGCATTTGATTGGAGGTGAGTGCAGTGAGGGACACCAGGAAGACTTGGATGGATGGGATTCAGGGAAGGCATCCTGGAGAAAGTGACAACTGAGCTGAGTCCTGAGCACTTGCATGACCTAGGAGTGAGTGCTTCCTTACATTTTGTGTCCTTATACCAGCTCTGGTCCTGAGGATGGGTCGGGGTTGGTGGGAAAGGGGAAGACAGTGATGGTGAACAGCTGGGAAGTGCCTTCCAGGTAAGGGCAGAGGCCTGAGGTGAGAGCCCCATGGTTCCTTCACATCCACCTCTCTGGAGGGGGTGCTGTGTGTGTGGGACAGCTGCTAGTTAGTACCTGTACCTCATCAGTCACAGTCAAGAGCCAGACCATCGTCCCCACCCCCCGTGTTACCAGTACTCTTGCTGGGGAGAGAAGGTAGCTCAAGGTGGCAAGAGACGGGCTGTTGTGCGCTCTGACAGCTTCTCAGCCTGTCTATCAGAGTGATAAAATAGCTGACACTTAGTGCTCACCGTGTGCCAGGCACCGTTCTGAGCAAGCACTTTACATGCATGAACTCACCTAGTTCTATGAGGATGGTGCTATTACTGTCACCCCAACTTTACAGATGCAGACACTGAGGCACAGAATGGTAGAGTGACTTGTCCAAGGCCATACAAGCAGAGCCTGGATTCAAACTCAGGTCGTGCAGTCCCAGAGCCCGTGCACCTAACCACTATACTGCTTTTCCTAATACTGCTGAAAACCAGGAGAGAGTAAATGCCCCTTGGGCAATTTGTAGTAACTACTACAGGCGTAAAATTTATAAAAAACTCACATCTTGTCTTAAAAATTCATGTACATTGTGACCAGGCACAGTGGCTCACACCTGTAATTCCCAGCACTTTGGAAGGCTGAGGCGGGGGGATTGCTTGAGCCCAGCAATTTGAGAGCAGCCTGGGCAACATGGCAAAACCCCATCTCTACAAAAAACTCCGTCTCTACAAAAGATAAAAAAAAAGTTTAGCTGGGTGTGGTGGTTCATGCCTGTAATACCAGCTATTCGGGAGGCTGAGGTGGGAGGATCACCTGAGCCCAGAAGTTGAGGCTGCAGTGAGCTGTGATGCTGCCACCACACTCCAGCCTGGGCCACAGAGTGAGGCCTTGTCTCAAAAAACAACAACAACAAAAAGTCATGTACATTTTGCATCTATGGCAAAATGAAATCCCTGTTTAATAAAAATATCTTCCACCAAATAATCAAGTAGAATCGGTGCTTCAGAGAGATGTGGCCCATGTCTTCTGAGGCATTGAGTATCCTCAGAGACACAGTCTGCAGCAGGGAGAGCCCAGCCAAGCACAGCTTTCAGAACAGGAGGGGCTCAGAGCAGGCTTCAGGAGTTGGGAAGAAGGGACTTGAGTTTTCACAGGGGTGCTGGATTGCTTTCCACCGTACATCCTCTCACCCTATTTATACTAGTGTCTCTCTGAAGTCAGAGTACATGCTAGGAACATGGACAGAGACTTCCCCATGTGACCATCAGTGTGAAGGACTTCTGTCAATGGGCTATTCCCATGTTATGGTCACTGGGCTGCCTTGTTGGTGGCTGCTGTTTCTCCTCCTCCCCTTCCTTGCTTCCCCTTTCCTTCCTCCCCCATCTCCTCCTCCTCTTCTCCTCCCCCTCCTCCTCCTTTGTCCCTCCTCCTCCTCCCCTTCTCCTCCCCCTCCTCCTCCTTTCTTGTTCCTCCTCCTCCTCCTCCTCCCCTTCCTCCTCCTCCTTCTCCTCCTCCTTCTGTTTTCTTTTCTTCTGGAGGAGGCCTCCCTGAGGGTCATGTGAGCCCACACACATTAGATCAGTCTCCGGGGAACCTATTCCATTTTAGCTGCAGCATTTAGTTCTTTCTAGTTTTCTAGTTCCTCTATTTTTTTTTTTTTTTTTTAGGAAGATACACTGCCATCTTTCAAGCTAAG
>NW_012116433.1:2046031-2047759 GCF_000951035.1 Colobus angolensis palliatus
TCAGCCTCCTGAGTAGCTGGGACTATAGGCACCTGCCACCATGCCCAGCTAACTTTTTGTATTTTTTTTTTTTTAGTAGAGATGGGGTTTCACCATGTTAGCCAGGATGGTCTCAATTTCCTGACCTTGTCATCCACCTGCCTCGGCCTCCCAAAGTGCTGGGATTACAGGCGTGAGCCACCGTGCCTGGCCTAATTTTTGTATTTTTAGTAAAGACAGGGTTTTGCCATGTTGGTCAGGCTGGTTTTGAACTCCTGATCGCTGGTAATCCACCTGCCTTGGCCTCCCAAAGTGCTGGGATTACAGGCATGAGCCACCATACCTGGCCCGAGGTAGATTTCAGAGGCAAACACAATGGAGTAGAAAATGCTCTTGTCTGGGCCCCAGAAGTCCTGGGATTAAATCCTGAGTTCACCACTCATCAGATGTGAGAGCTTCTACAGATGGCCTAATGCTTCAGTCTCCTCTTCTATAAAATAAAGATAACGGCACCCACCTCCCAGTTTCTCAAGAAGGGGAGCTGAAGAAGGCAGATGTGCTCAGCAGGGTGCCTGTGAAACAGGGCCTCCGCCAAGTTGCTTTGTGAGAATGAGTGGGGGTTTGAGTGTACTCTGGAGAGGTAGCTAGGCACTCCAGGCATTACCTGGAACTCACTTGTCCTCTGTTAAAAAGGGGGAAAGGAAAGATTCTCACCCAGGCTACTGGGAGTGGGCTCATCTTCCAGGCAACTCAAAGTCAACTCTGAGTAAACAGGGAAGGGTGTATTTGGAAGCCACTCATTGCCTTTACACTGGGGACATGGGTTTTAGGTGAGGGTTGGGAAATGCCTGGGGCTGGCAGGAGAGAATGGCCTGAGGGGCTCATGGCGGCTGCCAGGCAGGAGGGCCCGAACCTGGGGGCAGGCCTGTTGCGTTCAGAGGGGCAGCTGGTAGAGGTGGCTCTGGAAATACGGGCTCTGGCAGATGATGGAAGGAAGGCTGGGGAACAGTTTGATGGACTGATAGGTTTCCAGAGACTCTCAGCCAGCCTGGATAGTGACCTTTTGCAGGTGGAGCCGGTCAGTTTGGAGGCCTTTCCATGGAAGTTCTGAAAGCAGAGTTCCCGCCCCTGGAAGTCCCCCATCCTACGCTGGCTTGTGGTCCTGCAGCCCTGTGGGAGCTGCCTGACCCTGGGGCAGGGTGCATGGACTTCGATTAAGGCCAGAACCAAAGGTCAGCATAACTGGAGTAGTATTTATGGGCTATGCCCCTTTCTCTTTAGCTCTCCGAAGTGTGGCTACTGCAGCCTCAGGTTTCTGAAGGGCGGGAAAGGGGAGCTGACGTCAGCAGAGCACCTATGGAGTGCCTGGCCCTGTGCCAAGCAGCCTACACTCCTCATGACACATGGGTAAAGCCAACATTATCATCTGCATTTTTTTTAATAGTAGGAAAGTGAGGCTCCAAGGGATGGAAGTAGCTTTTCCCATGTCATGTGACTGGTACTGGGACTCGAGTCTGCCCTGCTTCACAGCTCCTGTTCCTGCACAAGCGTCTCCGGAGAGGCTGGGGTACATCAGAACCTCCAGAGAAGGGGACTTGGGAGTTTGATGTTTAAAAATGCCACACAGGCATGTGAAATGGAGAACTGAATTGGAAACTTCTGCCTGAGGCTTTTTTTTTTTTTTTTTGAGATGGAGTCTCGCTCTGTCGCCCAGGCTGGAGTGCAATGGTGGAATCGTGGCTCACTGCA
>NW_012116433.1:2053830-2057022 GCF_000951035.1 Colobus angolensis palliatus
TTTATTTATTTATTAGAGATGAGGTCTCACTATGTTGTCCAGGCTGGCCTTGAACTCCTGGGAGGCGGTGATCCTCCCACCTCAGTCTCACCAGTAGCGAGGATTACAGACGTGTGCCACGTCACCTGGTTCACTGTATGGAGTCTTAATGCCACTCAGGGGAGGCTGTATTTTCTTCATAGGGGTGGTGTCCGATGAAGGTTTTGATGAGGGGAGTCCCATGGGTGGGCCTGTCCTGGTGGTGGCCTGAGAGATTAGAACACAGGGGAACAAAGGGCAGCAGGGCTAAGGCAGAAGACCACCGTGGGGGCGCAAAGATGGAGGGGTGGTGAGGAGGCCGCATCTACAGGGACACTGGGTGGGGACAGGGGATGAGTGGGTGAGAGTCGGGGCCTGATGGGATTCAAAACTGACTGAAATGGTGATAGAGGGTTATTTATAGAAATGGAGAAGTCACAGAGAGAAGGTACCTTTGAGTCGGGGAGGGGACGGGAAGAAGAAGGAGGGAGTAGATTTTTGTTTTGAACCTGGTGGTTGTCAGTGGTTTGCTGTACATCTTGGGGGGCCAACAGTGAACAGCAGGGGCTCCCTAAAACCTTGTCTGGAACACATTCAGCTTCTTCCTTGCCCACCCTCCTCCACCCCACCAGGTGCTGAGCTCACCATTTGTGATTCTTGGCCTTACATTCTGCACCTCCCAGTGGCACTGGAACCTTGGATGCCCCCAGAGCTGCAGGGCCCCAGTCACCAGCTGGTGCTGAGGGTCAGAGACTGCAACTGTTCAGGCCGTGTCTGCAGGTGCTCCCCTGTGCAAGGCCTCCGGGGGCGAGGGGCTCTTTCGGACCTTCAGGGAAGTTGCAGATTAAGAATTTCCTTAGAGAGGGTGAGTCCTCCTCCCAGACCCAGCAAGGCCTTCTCTATGTTTCCCTGGAAAAACCTCTTCCATCCTTCCGAAGCTCCAGGCCTTGTTTGTGGGTGTGACAGCCGTGCCTGGATCCAGTGTCAGCAGGGGAAGGGGGAGACATTTTGGTTCAAGAGGCCATGGCAAAGGCACTGCCTGGCAGATGGAGGAGGGAGCTTCCTGCTGCTGGAGTGGCTGTCCTGGCTGTGAGTATCGTGTCCCCTCCACTCACCTGTTCCCCTCCTTTTTTTTTAGGCTGAGTCTTACTCGGTGGCCCAGGCTGGAGTGCAATGGTGGAATCGTGGCTCACTGCAACCTCTGCCTCCCGGGATCAAGCAATTCTCCTTCCTTAGCCTCCCGCATAGCTAGGATTACAGGCATGCACCACCACGCCCAGTTAATTTTTTTTGTATTTTTAGTAGAGACGGGGTTTCACCATGTTGGCCAGGCTGGTCTCAAACACCTGACCTCAAGTGATTCGCCTGCCTTGGCCTCTCAAAGTGCTCAGGTTACAGGTGTGAGCCACCATGCCTGGCCTGCCTGTGGCTTTACTGAAGGCCTTAGTGGGGGCATTGTTAGGTGCCTGCCTTTGCAACACCACCTTAGCAGGACTTACAGAATCTTAACAGGAAAAGATACTTTAAACTGTGTTGACTAGGCCGGGCTAAGTGACTCATATCTGTAATGCCAGCATTTTGGGAGGCCAAGGTGGTGGTTGTGGTGTGGGGATCATTTGAGCTCAGCCTGGGCAACATAGTGAGAACCCTTCTCACTATGGGCAGGGTGGTGCATGCCTATAGGCCTAACTACTTGTGGGCCTAAGGTGAGGGGATCGCTTGAACCCTGGAATAACCTGTGTTAACTGATTTTCCGGTTATAATGCTTGGGGAAGTCATTTAACCTCTCTTAGCCTCAGTTTTCTTGTCTGTACAATAGGGATCAAAATGTTTACCCTGCAGAACTCTTGAAGGATTAGGGATGTTATAGGAAATGACTTAGCATAATGCCTGGCCCAGCTAACCACTGAATGAATGGTAGCTGTTAACATTAACCAATCGGTCATTAAATCTTCTTTTCTGTGAGGGGACTGGGGGATTATTGGCTCCCCTGTGGTCTGCTCACCCATTGCTGAGGCCCCCTCCTTGGCACAGCCTGTTCCATAGAAAGAGCAGACTGCCAGCCACTCCTCTCCTTCTTCCTGGGCAAGCCCAGTGTCCCCACAGGCCATCGGACCCTTGCCCCTGGCGCTTGAGGCTTGGACACATGGTGACACCCTCTGCTTTTCAGCTGGCAAGCGTGCCCCCTCTCCAGGCTGGCCCCGGGGCAGCCCGGGTAGGGGGAGCTGGCCTCGTGCTGGGGAGGCTGGCCCTTTGCCCTGCTCCTCTGCCAGCTGGGCGGCTGGGCCCGGCAGCAGCTTGGACTAGCTTGAAGGCCCAGCAGGGGCCTCTGTGGGCAGCAGCCTCCCTGAGCCCCTCTTTTAGCACCGGGCCATCTGGTGCCTCTGTCCCCTTTTGTGTGCCTGCAGGGAGAGGAGGGGAGGTAAAGGGGGAGGAGACAGGAGATCTCTCTGGCCAGCTTTCTTCTGAATTGTGGAGAAGGAGGAGTTTGAGACAGAAGGGAGCAGGGCCTGGGAAAGAGGTGGAGGGGACTCTAGGCTCCGGACTTAGGAAGAAAGGAGGACGGAGACATGAGAGGTGGGAGGAGAAAGAAAGTCCAGAAGGAACGGACCCTGTAGGAACCTGGGTATGAGAGCTCAGGGAGAAGAGAGCAGAGAGAGCAAGCAAGAACCAGAAAGCTGTGTGGAGAGGAAAGAGGGAGTGCTGCAGAAAAGGGAAGAAAAGTACTCAGGAAAGAACGATGTCCAGGAGTTGAAAGGGGTACAAGAATCTCTCCAAGTACAATGTGTTAAGTTGGTGCCTTATTTCAGTTCTTGGAAAGAGGAAGTGAGAGTGTGTGGGTCAGATGCCCTTCCCTGGCCAGGCTGTAGGTGAATGGGAGGGGTGGCTGGGACCCGCAGGGTGCATTTCCGCAGAGCAGCCTAGGGCCCAGCCTGGCCCTGCCCATTGACCATGCAGGTTGGTTCCCAGTCATGGCAGCCACCAACTGTGGACTCCCTAGGGGTGGGAAGAAAACGTCTCCTATTGACAAATACCCCTTTGATGGGTTCACCTGGGGAGTAAAAGTGCATTCCTGAGGGCATTAGAGGCATGACTTTTTTTTTTTTGAGACAGAGTCTCGCTTTGTCGCCCAGGCTGGAGTGCAGTGGCGCGATCTCGGCTCACTGCAAGCTC
>NW_012116433.1:2057312-2061581 GCF_000951035.1 Colobus angolensis palliatus
CTCGGCCTCCCAAAGTGCTGGCATTACAGGCATGAGCCACCGCGCCCAGCCAGGCATGACTTTAAAGAATGTCACGTTTGGGATTTTACAGGCTTTGAAGCACCTGTCCCCTGCCGGATGGCAGAATATCCCGTGTCCTCCATCAGTTCCCAGTGGCATGGCATGAATGATGCAGACAGAGGAATAACAATAAAAGTGTGTGGCTTTGTGCTTTTCTGGTGCCATGTTCATTTGGGCTCACGGTCTGCGTTTGGTGTAGTCACAGAGGACACAGAGAATGGGCTATTTTCTCTGCTGAGGACAATACAGACTGGCCTTGGGTTGGATGCCTGCCTTTCCCTGGCTGTGTTCCTGGAGCCCGCTCAGAATTGAGCTCCTCTCCCTGCTGAGTTCTTCCAGGCAGTGGCCCCCTCCCTCTACACTCTGGCCCTGAAGTGTGGTTAGCCCAAAATCTGCCCAGTCATCTGCATAAGGCCTTATCAGGGTCTGTCTTCCGGTCCCATCTGGAAAGTACTGTCCTTGAAGCAGGAAATCTTTGCAAATTAACGCACAACTGAGGCACTGGGAGAGCACATTAGGCATGAGAAAGCGGAGTGTGACTGATTTAGTGCATATAGGTCCATTTAGCATCAACCAAGTGCCGAGATTTTTTTCTTCTACCATTAAGTTCACTTGAAGATCACAGGCTGGCAGCTCTAGGAAGCACTTTGCAGCTCGAGTGCTGGTGTGGGGGTGCTCCCTCTTGCCTCAAAATGTCCCTGCAGTGGTTCAGCCCTGCTGGGCTCTGGAGGAGAATGTGCCTTAGACATGCTCGCTGAGGAGCCACGGGGAGCAGGGCAGGCCATAGGGGAAGCAGTCGCTGCCAGCGGGGCACGCTCACTTTGAGGAAAGGCAGGCTGTAGCTCAGAAGATCCCTGAGCAAGGTCACCAGATGCAGCCAGCGGACAGCTGACAGCGAGCAGAGATCTCGGGAGATGTCTGTTCACGTGTGTCTGCAGGCAGGCTCACAGCTGAGCCACCTGAAGAAGGGCTAGAGATGACTTGCAGCAACTGCTGTGTATCGAGCACTTACGATGTGCAGGGCATTGCACGGCAGGTGGTCCCAATCAGTCCTCGCAGCACCCCTGGGAAGGATGAAGAAGCCATGGCCTAGAGAGGCTAAGGGACTCGCCCACCATCACACAGCCAATAAGGGGCAAAACTGCTCTCCAAACTGTGGCCAGGGCCCGACAAAGGCTGGGCCTGAAGAGGTGCAGTGGAGGAGGGGCACAGCTATTGGTGGGGGTGTCAGGGAGGGTTGCATGGAGGAGGCCTTGAAGAATGAGCAGGACGTTGACTCTGAGAAGGGTGACATTTCTTCCAAATGGAGAAAATACCTGGCACCAAAGCATGGGGTATTTTGGGATCTGAGCAAAGGGCAGATTATGGAGTGCTGTTTGGAAGAGTCAGGCCAGGGAGGCATGTTGTCCATTTGTGGAGTCTTAATTTTTTTTTCCATTCCGCTTTATTTATTTATTTATTTACTTATTTATTTATTTATTAGAGATGAGGTCTCACTATGTTGTCCAGGCTGGCCTTGAACTCCTGGGAGGCGGTGATCCTCCCACCTCAGTCTCACCAGTAGCGAGGATTACAGACGTGTGCCACGTCACCTGGTTCACTGTATGGAGTCTTAATGCCACTCAGGGGAGGCTGTATTTTCTTCATAGGGGTGGTGTCCGATGAAGGTTTTGATGAGGGGAGTCCCATGGGTGGGCCTGTCCTGGTGGTGGCCTGAGAGATTAGAACACAGGGGAACAAAGGGCAGCAGGGCTAAGGCAGAAGACCACCGTGGGGGCGCAAAGATGGAGGGGTGGTGAGGAGGCCGCATCTACAGGGACACTGGGTGGGGACAGGGGATGAGTGGGTGAGAGTCGGGGCCTGATGGGATTCAAAACTGACTGAAATGGTGATAGAGGGTTATTTATAGAAATGGAGAAGTCACAGAGAGAAGGTACCTTTGAGTCGGGGAGGGGACGGGAAGAAGAAGGAGGGAGTAGATTTTTGTTTTGAACCTGGTGGTTGTCAGTGGTTTGCTGTACATCTTGGGGGGCCAACAGTGAACAGCAGGGGCTCCCTAAAACCTTGTCTGGAACACATTCAGCTTCTTCCTTGCCCACCCTCCTCCACCCCACCAGGTGCTGAGCTCACCATTTGTGATTCTTGGCCTTACATTCTGCACCTCCCAGTGGCACTGGAACCTTGGATGCCCCCAGAGCTGCAGGGCCCCAGTCACCAGCTGGTGCTGAGGGTCAGAGACTGCAACTGTTCAGGCCGTGTCTGCAGGTGCTCCCCTGTGCAAGGCCTCCGGGGGCGAGGGGCTCTTTCGGACCTTCAGGGAAGTTGCAGATTAAGAATTTCCTTAGAGAGGGTGAGTCCTCCTCCCAGACCCAGCAAGGCCTTCTCTATGTTTCCCTGGAAAAACCTCTTCCATCCTTCCGAAGCTCCAGGCCTTGTTTGTGGGTGTGACAGCCGTGCCTGGATCCAGTGTCAGCAGGGGAAGGGGGAGACATTTTGGTTCAAGAGGCCATGGCAAAGGCACTGCCTGGCAGATGGAGGAGGGAGCTTCCTGCTGCTGGAGTGGCTGTCCTGGCTGTGAGTATCGTGTCCCCTCCACTCACCTGTTCCCCTCCTTTTTTTTTAGGCTGAGTCTTACTCGGTGGCCCAGGCTGGAGTGCAATGGTGCGATCTCAGCTCACTGCAACCTCTGCCTCCCGCGTTCAAGCGATTCTCCTGCCTCAGCCTCCCAAGTAGCTGGGATTACAGGCGCCTGCCACCACGCCTGGTAATTTTTGTATTTTTAGTAGAGACGGGATTTCACCATGTTGACCAAGCTGGTCTCAAACTCCTGACCTCAGGTGATCCACCCAACCTCGGCCTCCCAAAGTGCTGGGATTACAGGCGTGAGCCACCGTGCCCGGCCTTCCCTCCTCTTTTCAAATACTCTACTGGTACAGGGAAAAAACTTTTTGAACTCAAATTTTGGACTTGAATTCATTCCAATTCTAGGAAGAAGCAAATTAGAGGGTAAATAAGATTTATTCATTCATTTTCTCACCCAAGAAGTGTGTATGTTGTGTCTACTCCATGTCAGATAAATGGTAGCTAAGCTAAAATCCCCCCCACCCCTGAAAAGCTAAGAGTTGGGAGCTACAGATATGTAAACAGGCAAGAACAGTGTAGAAGCGGCCCATGACCCAGATTTGGGGAGCTTGGGGGTGCCTCTGCAGAGGAAATGTTGCCTCAGCTGAGACCTGAGGCAGGTAGGAAACTGTCCCAGGCAGGGCGAAAGGGACAACAGTGATCTCTGCAATGAGAACAGCAGGAGCAAAGGCCTGGACGAGAGAGCATCCCTGCCTCACTAGGCACTAGAAGATCCTCAGCTTAAGGAAACCAGGTATTCTAAAGATGCCTGCCCAGTAGGTCTCAACCCTGGCTGCACATTAGAATTACCTGGAAGCTTGAAAAAAATGCAGCAGTCTGGTACCCCATCCCTAGAGGTTCTGATTCCCTGGGTCTGGGGAAGGTCATGGGCACTGGTATTTAAAAAGTTCCCAAGCTCCCCATATGAGTCTAACCTGCAGCCTGGGCTGAGGACACTTACTGCTGGTTTGTTTGCTGAGGTTTGCTAACTATAGGCTGGTCTTACTCAAGGGAGTGAGAGGTTGAAGCCGCTGAGTGTAGTGGGAAGAAGGGGAACAGCAGGTCTTTAAAATGAGTCTTTTTTGCATCCCTGAACTGGCTGAGCCAGTGGCACTCTCTATAGGGAGTCAGCTTCTTCCCATTTCCCCTCCTCTCCATCTCTTTGTTCCCACTGCCACCACCTTGTGCTGGCCCCTTGCCTCTTCAGGGATCTCCCAACCAGGCCCCTGCTGCTCAGGCAGTCAGTGTGACCTTGACCCTAGGCACAGACAGGTTCCTGTGGCTCCTGGCCTGGATAGGATTCGCCCACCTCCCACAGGCTCCTGAGAGAGCACATGGCCGTAATCCTCCAGCCTCACACCTGCTACCCCTCGCTTCACAACGTATTCTACCCTGAGAAACCCCACACTTGTCATTCCCTCCCCACCTTCATTTCCCTTCCTGGAATGTCCTCTCTGCCTTCTCTACCTGAATTCCCTGTGTTCCTTTAAGAGGCTCAGGCTGGCCGGGCGCGGTGGCTCAAGCCTGTAATCCCAGCACTTTGGGAGGCCGAGACGGGTGGATCACGAGGTCAGGAGATCGAGACCA
>NW_012116433.1:2062156-2064399 GCF_000951035.1 Colobus angolensis palliatus
AGGCGGATCACCTGAGGTCGGGAATTCGAGAACAGCCTGACCAACATGGAGAAACCCTGTCTCTACTAAAAATACAAAATTAGTTGGCGTGGTAACGCGTGTCTGTAATCCCAGCTACTCCGGAAGGCTGAGGCAGAAAAATTGCTTGAACCCCGGAGGCAGAGGTTGCTGGGAGCCGAGATCATGCCATTGTACTCCAGCCTGGGCAACAAGAGTGAAACTCGGTCTCAAAAAAAAAGAGGAAATTGTGGTTCCCTCAGAAGAAGAGAGACTTGTCAAAGGTCATTCTGTAAATGACAGAGTTGGCATTTATTAAGTCTCAGGTTTGAGATTGCTGCCTCCAGGGTTTTTCTGGCTTTGTGTTGACAATGCCAGATTTTCAAGGCGGGGTGGAGGAGTGTAGGAATTAGGGGAAGCTGCTATGTGACCCGCATCTTTCCTCTGTCTTCCACCCAAGTGTCCTTGTGCCCCCAGCTACTTTCTCCAATTTGCCTGATTTCATCCTGGGTGTTTTGTGTTTGGCTTTCACCACTGACTTCTGCAGGCCCCCTGACAGTGACGACTCTTAAGCAGCCTTGTGGTTTCATAGCGCCATCCCTGCCAGGAGCTAGTTTCTTCAGAGCCTTGGTCCGCCAGCTTGGGAGCCTGGGGATGGGTGTGCCCCATGGGAGGGGCAGCCAGGGACAGAGACTGTTAGTGGGATGTTTCTGCCTGTGTGTCCCTGGGTGTCTGCATCTGCGTGGTAGCAGCCCAGCATGAGGCTGAAGGTGAGGGAGGCATGCCCGGGCACGTCTGCCGGGGCAGGCTGGCCAGGCTCCTGAGAAGACCAAGGAGATCCTTGGGAGAGGTGACTGGATCTGAGGAATGGAGAGAATGCCCGCATCAGGGGAGGGGAGGAGAGCCGGAGCAGGGACGAGTATTGATGAGGAGGCTGTAATGGGGGTGGCTAATAGTAGTGGTGGGTAGCATTTATTGACTATTTACCAGATGCCTGGCACTGGCTTAGGTCTTTTACATATATTGGATCATTTAGTCCTTAGAACAACACCATGAAGTGAGATTTATCTCCGCTTTTCAGATTTTACATTTTGCAGTTTACAGGTAAGGAAACTGAGGCTCACGTCACCAGTCATCATTGGGGTCCCTGCCTGTCTCAGCCTCTGACTACTGTCCTCTCTGGAGACCTCGAGAGCCCCTGTGGGGACATCTGGAACAGCTGGGTGGGGTTCTAGGGGTGGGGGAGCTGGAGTGGTGTGGCTCAGAGCCAGGCAAATACGGATTTTTATTGTTTTTGTGTCTCAGACTGGCAGGGTCTAGGAAGTCTTGGGTAACATTTATAGATCTTTAAAAAACTGAATTGTTTTCACGCTGGACTCCAAGATAATGAACTTTCTTTAGCCTTTTTTCATAAGGAGGTGTGGCTCTCTCTAAAGGACTCCTCCTTCAGAATGCTGACTGTGATGGCTCCTCTGGGCCATACTACTACGAATTGGCACAAAAACTAACAGCTCAGACCCTCCTGGGCCTAACTGCAGAGGAAAACAATTCCTGGAGTGTCATAGTTGGCCACAAGCTGAACATGAGTAAGCAGCAGAGATGCTGATTTGTAAGAAAAAGCTGATTTGTGACAGTGTGATCTGCAAAACAGGGAACTGTCCTCCTCCCCCAATTTGTGTAAGGCCAAGTGGCTTACTCTGAGTTGGTCCCAAGGCTTTATTTCTAGGCCACCTGTTAGGAATGCAGAACCCCTTGCCTTGCAGAATTACTGTAGGAATGGCGGCACAGTTCTGAAGCTAGCTTGGAAATGCCCACCTATAGCTCAGAACCTCATATTTATGAGAAAACAATAGGAGAAAGCAATTCAGCTGTGATGTGCAGCTAATTTTCACCATTCTTTTGTTATGACCAGAAAATGCCCCATTGGACACTTTGTGAAGGGAGCGATGATGTCATGGCCAGAGGCACAGCTTCTTTTAATTTTCAGGTTGTTAGTATTTGGCGAAGCCTGCCTCTTTCCACCCCCAACCCCTACTGGATTTTTCTGGAAGGCTTTTAGCTGTTTCCTCAATTGTGCACACATGTGTGCACACACACACAGAGACACATACACAGACATCGCCCCCACAGACAGACACAAACATACCATATACACAGAGACACACACACAGACACACCGCACACATAGACACACAGACACACCACACACATACCAGACACACAGACACACACCACACACAGACACA
>NW_012116433.1:2064784-2085523 GCF_000951035.1 Colobus angolensis palliatus
CACCACACACAGACACACCACACACACAGACACACACCACACACAGACACACCACACACACAGACACAGCATACACAGAGACACACACCACACACAGACACGTACCACACACACAGACACACAGACACACACCACACACAGACACGTACCACACACACAGACACACCACACACACAGACACAGCACACACACAGACACAGCATACACACAGACACAGCATACACACAGACACACACCACACACAGACACAGCACACACACAGACACACCACACACAGACACACCACACACAGACACACCACACACACAGAGACACACAGCACACACACAGACACAGCATACACACACAGACACAGCACACACACACAGACACAGCACACACACACAGACACACAGCACACACACACAGACAGCGGGGCCTGCCTTGAGCAGCTCCTGCCTCTGTGGATGCCTGACCCCTTCCCTCACCACAGTGTCTCTGACTCCCAGGGTGAGATGCTTCTTCACACACTGTCCTAAAGCCTGACAACAACAATATGACAATGGTTAGTCCTGCCTCCAAAATACACCTCCCTTCAGATTGTATCTCCATCTTTCCAGGGCCTTCCGTCTTCTTTACCAACACAGAGTCATCGCTTCTCATCCACACAAGGTGATTACCTATGGGACTCTTTGTTTTTGAGACGGAGTCTTGCTCTGTCACCCAGGCTGGAGTGCAGTGGCGCGATCTCGACTCACTGCAACCTCTGCCTCTTGGGTTCAAGCAGTCTCTGCCTCAGCCTCCTGAGTAGTTGGGATTACAGGCACATACCACCATGCCTGACTAATTTTTGCATTTTTAGTAGAGTGAGGGTTTTACCATGTTGGCCAGGCTGGTTGTGAACTCCTGACTGCCTTGGCCTCCCAAAGTGCTGGGATTACAGGCATGAGCCACCACGCCCCGCCCACCTATGGGACTCTTGATTCCCCACTGGCACCCCTGCCCTGACCCCGGGTTCCATTCCCCTTGCAGTAGCTGGAGTGAGCTCTGAACTGTCTGTCGGGCCATGCTGCTTCCCAGCCCTGAGAGTGAAACCCCCAGCTTTGAGCCTCTGCCTGTCCCTCTGCTCCTCCTGCTTCTCGCCTCCTTTCTTTTCTCTGCCACCACATTGCCCCGGGCTGCCTGAAGACACCCAGCTCCTTCCTGGCTCTGGGCTCCTGCTCTCCCCAGACTGTAGGATGCACCTGTCAGGTGTAGTTTAAATCTTGGCCCCCACCTCGGAGACATCTTCCTTGATGTCCCTTTCTAAAGTGGCCTTTCTCTACTCTCTTGGCTGATCCCATTTGTTCCCTCAGAGAACAAAGTCATAGTCCACAGTGCTCTGTTTTTTCATGCGTGTCCTTTTACATCGTGTGTCTCCTCCACCAGAATGTAATTTTGGAAGCCTGTTCTAGTTGCAGAGTCCAGAACAGTGCTTGACTGTGAAGCTGTTCATAAATGTTTGTTGAATGAAGCACATTAAAGAGGTCGAATGAAAAAATGCTCCCACAGTTGGGAGACGTTATGGCGTGAAGGGATTTTGGGAGGTGGATGCTGCAGAGCCTCCAAGTCCTACTGGCTGGTGACTGACTCAAAGTGGAGGAGGAGCAGAGTTGTGTGAGGGCCTTAGTGGTTGGGGGGCCCTGCTGGGTTTGGTGAGGATGAGCTTTAGAAGCCCAAGCCCTGGGGTCAGTGTCCAGGATGGACATGGCATTGGGGCTGATGCTTCCAGGAGGATCACAGGGGAGGTATAGCCGTTGGTGGAGACCTTGCTGTATCTATGCTTATTTTATTTTTCATTTATTGTTATTTTTTTGGGACAGGGACTCACTTTGTTGCCCAGGCTGGAGTACAGTAGTGTGATCATAGCTCACTGCAGCCTCGAACTCCTATGCTCAAGCGATCCTCCTTCCTCAGCCTCCTCAGTAGCTGGGACTACAGGTACATGCACCATCATGCCCAGCTAACTTGTACTTTTTTTGTAGAGATGGGGTCTCACTATGTTGCCCGGGCTGCATCTATGCTTGTAATAAATTGGGCTATGTGGTTTAAACACAAACAACAAACCCCACTTTCCCACCAAGTGGATTGAGAATAATGGGGCTGGGGTGAAAATAATCACAGTTTAATTGTGTTTTTTTTTTTTTTTTTTTGAGACAGAGTCTCACTCTGTCACCCGGGCTGGAGTGCCATGGCCAGATCTCAGCTCACTGCAAGCTCCGCCTCCCGGGTTTACGCCATTCTCCTGCCTCAGCCTCCTGAGTAGCTGCGACTACAGGCGCCCACCACCTCGCCCAGCTAGTTTTTTGTATTTTTTAGTAGAGACGGGGTTTCACCGTGTTAGCCAGGATGGTCTCGATCTCCTGACCTCGTGATCCACCTGTCTCAGCCTCCCAAAGTGCTGGGATTACAGGCTTGAGCCACTTCGCCCGGCCCTTAATTGGTTTTAAATATGCTAATGCCTGTGTTGAAAACACAGCGATATGAGCAGATGCTGGCACAACTTTGGGGGTGTGACCTTTGTGCCACATGGTGGGATGACTAATGAGTGAAAGACAACCCCCCAAAATAAGTTAGAGGTATGTTTATGAAGAGTCACGTAGAGTCCTGGGAGAAACAAATTCAGGACTCATAAAGGACTTGGTGATAAGGGGAGAAGAACGTATGAATATAAGAAGCGAAAGGAGCAAGTTCTTTTAGATGTTTGTCTTGGGCTGTAAGAAAGAAATCAAATATTATTTCTGAGATATTAAAACAGTGGATTTTCACTCTCAGTAATCAAGATGCTCTTATTCACTGAATCAATGGGTTTAGTGGCTTTAGGGAAGCCCCAAACGTCCTAGAACAAAGTCTTCCTCAGTTTTGTGTTTCAAATTAGATTTTAAAAAGTCCGTAGCAAGCTAATAGTCAATAATTTTGAGAGCCTGGTTAATAAGAGGGATATACTTTTTCTACTTTCCAAGAAGATCCCTTCTGTAAATCCAGAGCAGAGCTGGGGGGATCTGAGCATGGCTTGATGTGTGAAGCCAACAGTGGAGAGAACAGAGGATTCCACACAAAGGAGGTGCCTGCCCCACAGGGAGGAAGAAAAACCCAGCTGGTGCTGGGAGAGGCTTGGAGGGAGATTGATGCAATGAAGGAGCAGGGTACCATGCTGTGTGCCCCACCCACCACCCACGAACTAAGGGTGGGGGCAAGGTGGTAGAAACAGCCTACGTAGGTAGATAGGAGGTAGAAAGTAGAGGGGCCTGTCCCCTACTTCCCATTTGGATATCTGGGAAGAGAGTCCCTTGCAGGCGTCTGCAGGGCAGCCCCAGCATGGTAGAAATGCTGGCAAATTGTGTCCTGTCAGAGGAAGGGCTGGGACAGTGGCCCTTGCTTCTCCACGGCCCGCATGAAGGTGTGTCCGCAACTTCCCAGGTGCCCCCTGCGGGGCATAAGGAGGCTGGGAATTAAGAGCCAGCATGCTGCAGAGGTGGGCCTAGGAGGCCCCAGGGCTGAGTCTCAGAGTGGACAACCAGAGCAGGGCTAGAGGGAGGATGTGGCTGGGCCCTAGAGGGTCAGCAGTGCCAGGGAGCACTGAGGAGAGTCCTGGGCAGCAGGCGGCTGGTCAGACCATCCAAGAGCATGTTCAGGCCATTGCCTAACCAGGTTATAAGCATCTCAAACCCAGCCACACAGGGGCAGGAAAGGGTGTGGCTCAGGGACAGCACATGGGAAAGGCATTTAAGGCTTTTCATTCATAATAAGGTCAAAATGAGTCCCTAGTGTATTAAGATCTGTAAATAAATGAACAAGTTACAGTCTCCTCAGTGGAACCTGGTCCCATTCTCGGGGCTGGTCAGCTCCCTTCTGGAGAATTACAGTCATGCTGGGTCTCCCTTCGAGACTAAACAGACAAACCAGACCCCCATACAGAGGAGAGTGGGGAGAAACCTCCACATAAGAGCAGCTTGCAAGGACTCGAGAACACGCAGTCTGGCGAAAGAGAATTCAGGGTGACACTGCTTAGGTTCTGTATGTTCCCAAGAGCACACCCAATGCATGCATGTTATAGGGAGAGAGTTCAGCTCCAAAACTGCTAGAACTATCTAATAATTCTAAACTGGCAGGGGCTGAACCAGGACACTTCCTGGATTGGAGCATCCAAGCAGAAGCCAAAACACTGCTATGCAGGAGAGACAGATGTCTGCCAGGTCATGGACCTGGACAACCTTCAACATTTCTTGCAACCTTAAGATTTCGTGAATCGCTGAATGAAATTCTAATTTTAAAGTTTCTGACTCAGAAGCAGAGGAGGCTCCTATTTTGAGTCAGAGTACCCGAATGCAAAGAGCCCAGCTCCTTGGAGACAGACGGACCTGGCTTCTGAGACTGGCTCTGTCACTCACTAGTTGTGTGCCCTGGAGAACTTCCTTTCCCTTTCTGAATTGCAGTGTTCTCATCTGGAAGATGGAGATATTTACCTGGCAGGGTGTTGTTGGCATTAAGTGAACCAATGTAATAAACATGGCCGACTGTGTGTGTGCACACATGTGTGTGTGCGTATGTGTGTGGTAGTGGGGGTAGGAGGAGTATAGGATGTTTGCCATGCTAGAAAATCGTATTATTGCCTACTGGTTAATTTTCTTCTTCCTAAGACCAGCTTACAGAGCAAGGGAACACTGAGTTTAATGAAAAGATGAAACAGATGCTGATGTGGTGTAGACAGATACCGGTTTGAATCCTCTTAGCAGAGAGGGGAAAGTTCTGATGTGGGGAAGATGGGGGAGGCACCTGTGACTATGCTGGGGGAAGGGACAGGAGGAAGTCATCCCCTGAGGACCACAGGTGGGCACCCTCTGGCCCTGTGCCTGGGCTTCTGGCCATGGGATGAGTTGAGCTGTGTGGTGCTCACTGTCTTTTGGGAAGGGAATGGGCCTGGACGGATCTGCCTCCCCCCATGACTGTCTGCAGGTGACACCAGATCTGCAGTGACCTTTAGCTGTGAAGTGGGCACAGGTTTTCTTTTAGCCCTCCCCACCTTGGCTTTCTGTACTTGTTCCTGCCAGCCCCTACTCCCTCTTACTTCATTCCTAATTCCTTCCTCCATCACATTTTTTTCCCTTAGAAGCTCATGTACATAAGGAGGTATGAAGGACTGGCAAAGCTACAAGCCCGACCTCTCCCAGGGATGCTTGCATTTCAACTCTCAGCCACTGCCAGTCTTCACTTCAGCTGGCACCACGCTGATGTCTGTCCCTTTGCAAAGCTGACCTACCCTGGGTCAGATCCTGGCTGCATTGAGTAGTGGGAGAGGGTGGTGAAACACAGGCCCAAAGCTCTGCGGGAGCAGCCCCCTCTCCCCCGGCCTTGGGCTAGGAGGAAGTGAGTGGGTCCTGCCTTGGGGCCTCCACTTCCGGGGCCTGGAGGGCTGAGGCTGACTCAATGATTCCTGGAAGGTGATGATGTCACGGTGACATAGCAGTTCCTCTCTCCAGCCAAACTCAATAGGAGAGTGGGTGATGAGTGTCTCTCATTGGCACAGAGGCTTGAGGCTCTCAGGAGTGACCAAGTCCACTGGCTTGTCCAGGCCACTTAACGCCACTTTAATCAATAACTCCCTTCCTCAAATTCCTACAGCTCTGATCATCTGTCCGTTCGGCGATCTCACACTCTGGACTTCCGGGGCAGTCTTGATTGATTTTAAACATTCTGCCCCTTTGTTTTTCCATGTCAACAAATTCACAAATCATAGAAAATCATCCCAGGTTGGCCTGTGCATTCTGGGGCTTTGGGGACATGGAGCCACCAGGCTTTCTCCGAAACAGAGCATGATCATGCGTACCCTTGTGTCCCAGCTTCACATCTGCATGTCTTTTCAACAATATTAATAGCTTCTTTAGAATCAGCATCTGTGTCTGTTTCTTTTGTCTTCTCCAGGACTCCCTGAAGGGGCTGAGTGTGTGGGAAAATCTAAAAATGCTTATGGGGAGGGGGAGGTTAAGCTCCCCTTTTTGTCCTTGTCAAGGTCTCTCTCCCACTGCTTCACTGGGGGTGAAGGGCGCATCTGCAACAAGGGCCCCGTGAGTCCGTAAGGAGATGTCTTTTGCTTCTTTCACCCGTGCTTATCAAAGGGTAACCTAAGTCCTGGTGTGGGTTTGGGAAAAACGCTGCTGGACTTGCGCAGGTCGGGGTTGTTTTTGGATAGCCACTCCCTGCACTCTTGTTTACCAAAGACCTGACTCCCTAACAGACTGCGTCAGACCCGCATGGAGTAAAATGGATCCTTTGTCAGCTGGAGTCTGAATTCAAACGCCTTCTCTGCGGCCCTTTCCAGACCGACCCCAGCGTTTTACAAGGGAGCCCTGGCGTTGCCTTACGCTGCCCGATGCTGCCCCCTGCAGGCGGCTCGCAGACACAGCCCGCTCCGCTGAGCGTGGAGGCTCAGCCTGTGCCGCCCAAATGGTGGCTTTTCATCACCTAGAGTTGTCAGAGCAGCTAATAGCGCATGAACAGGGAAGAAAATTAGGCTTCTCTAAGTGAATTGGGTGTTGAAAGACACTGAGATAAATGGTGGAGGCAGTGAGAATGACGAAGTTTCAAGTTTGAAGAATACGTTTGAGAGGTGAGAGTGGGAGAAGGAACCAGTGTTTACAGTGACCATGTGATTTAAATCTGGGCTCACAACAGCCTCAGAGGCAAGTGCTCTGAATTCCTGTTTAATAGATGGTGAACTCGAGTCTTAGAGAAAAGTTAAATAACTCCCCAAGATTATACAGCAATAAATGGCAGAACCAGGACTTGAACTCAGTGACCCCAGGCCTCTGTGACATCTGCTGTCCTGCCACCCCACCATAAGAGATCATCGTCCTGCCTGGAGGAAGATCCCTTTGTCTATGGGATGAACTGGGGTTTTTGGAATGAAGGGGAAACTTCAACAGGGGATTCTCTTCACTAGGAGAATTTGTAGCTGTAGCCTCTGTCATGTGATTTGAGGGGTGTTTGGCAGATCTCCCTGCCTGAAAACATCTCCCCAACTTGCTCATTACATTGCCTGGAATTTTGCTATAGAGAGCCCTTCCTTTGATTAAGACTGGCTAAGTGGTACTCCTGTTAAATGAAAATGCCATTCCTGTCGGTGGGGGGGAAGTCACAGGTTAAACCTTTAAATCTTAATTCAACCTCAGTGGCGATTAGCTCATCGGGTTGCTTCATCCCCGAGGTAGAGAATGAAGGGTGTGGGGAAATTGGATGACAGGGGGTGTGCCAAAACCTAATTTTGTTACTGAATGGCTCACAGACTCCTCAAACTGTACCAAATGAAACTCTTTATCTTCTCTCCCACGCCCTCCCTTCTTGGACATTAAACAGGCTCAGAAATCCCTGCACTGTCCCTCTCTCCTCCATCTGATGGTCATTGGATCCTCCCCAGCCTGCCTCTGAAGTGGCACTTGAATCTCCACCGTGCGCCCTCACTCTCTGGTGTGCTCAGGCCCTCGTCAGTGTGTTTCTGCACCTGGGACTTCACCCTTTAATCAGACCTTAGTGCAGCAGCAAATGAGAGCTTTCGAAAACATGAATCGGAGGATGCTGCATTTCCTCTTAAAATCTTCCTCACTGCCTTAAAGAAAAGTGCCAACTCCTTTCGGCACTTTTTTTTAGGAGCGTGTTCCCATCCTTCTGTCTTGCCTCTTCTCTGTACCTCTCATTACCACCCTCCTTCACCCCATTCCCCAGCCTCGTCCTCTCATTCACAGCTCCACTCTTTTGTGCTTTGTTTTTGTCAGGAAAGCCCTTCCCCTTCAGTGGTCAGCTAACTACTCCTCCATGAAGCCATCCCTGATTCCTACTCCAGCCGCCCAAGAAAGAGGTAAGTTCTTATGTCACCCCCAACTAAGCCCAGACACATGAATGAATGGATGAGTAAACGAAGCTCAGCTGATGAGTGGACTATCCAGTTCAAAAGATGAGGTTGTTTCTGAAATGAATATAAACCCAACTGTGGCTGCATTTTTGAAGGTTGCTGCTATGATGCACTGAATGTGTCTGTGTGTGCATTGGTGGGATACAAAGACTCTGTTAGGGTAAATAATTTGATGGGCCTTGAACTTATACAAGCAGACTAGTTTCAGAACATTGCCATGGAGACGAATGAGGACTCAAGCAGCAGGGTACCACTTAGGCAGTGACAGATTTTACAGAAAATGGGCTTAGATACACCTTTCTTGTCAAAAAATCTCCTAGCTAATGGGGAGAGTGCCTCAAGGCAGAATAAAAGCTTGCACCCTCAATGAACAAAAAGCTCCTGAAGTTAGAAAACCAGGAAGTAGTAGGTCAGGAAGAAGATAAATTCTTAGCAATAGACTGAAAGACAAATGGCCAATGAGGATGTTGGGGCCATGACATTATGTTAGATAGAGTTCAGCATATTATATTAGAAAATAAACAAAGGATGAAGATGTTTCAAATGTATCTTTATATGTTTTGTTGTATGAAGTGAGGAAACAGGTCCCTTGGTCCTTGGCAAAGTGTTAAATCATTTATTTATTTATTTATTTATTTGAGATAGAATCTCACTCTGTTGCCCACGCTGGAGTGCAGTGGTGTAATTTCAGCTCACTGCAACCTCTGCCTCCTGGGTTCAAGCGATTCTCCTCTCTCAGCTTCCTGAGTGGCTGGGATTACAGGCACCTGCCACCATGCCAGGGTCATTTTTAGTAGAGACGGGGGTTTCACTATGTTGGCCAGGCTGGTCTTGAACTCCTGACATCAAGTGATCTGCCTGCCTTGGCCTCCCAAAGTGCTGGGATTACAGGCATGAGCCACCGTGCCTGGCCATGTTAAATCATTTACTACAGAACTAGAACTATATAATCTCCTACATAGCCACCATAGAATCTTCCAAGTCAGGGGTTGCACTTGGACGCATCTGCCATCCAATCCACAGACCCCATTCAAAATTTTCAAGTTCTCCCAACAATGTCTCTTTTTCCTTTCTAGTCCAAGATCATATCCAGGAATACAAGTTGCATTGTTCTTGTGCCTCTTTAGTTTTCTCCAGTTTGAAACAGTTTCTTAGTCTTTCCCTGTCTTTCATGTCATCTACTGTTTTAAAGAGTACAAACCTTTCATTCTGTAGGACGTCCCTGGGTCTGTCTAATGTCCTGGTGTCCAGACTTGGATCATGCTCCCTTGTTAAGAACACCACAGAAATGATGCTGTTCTCATCTCAGCGAATTGCATGGGGTGGAAGGAGGAGACATAGGATATAAATCCAATCCACAACTGGTACTGTTTATTTTGATCACCAGTCACATACCAACGTTTGTCTGCCAGGTTTCTCTCCTATAAGGACCCCATTTACCCCGTTTAAACTGATGGCATTTTGTGGGGAGATAGTCCTGTTCTTTATCAAACTCCCGTCTCCCAATCTTAGCCTCCGTTGATGTCTCCTGCCAGGATCAACCACCATTATGACAATTTCCAAATTATGGTTTTTTATTTCCATCATTCCTTTTCATTTTATTAGTTGGTGGGCTACTGTAATACAAAACTTTCCCATTTTCTGTTTGTGCTTGCATATTTATTTCAGTAGGGAATCTTGTTTTAGTCAATGGATTGTATTCCATTGCTATCCTTGTTTATTTTGATGTTCACATTGCTCCAGATATGGCCGGCGGAGTCCCTTCAGCTGGGCTCCTGCCTCCTTTTGACACATCTCCACCATTCTCAGCACTGTCTTACTTTCTGGCACTACAATATGGCCAAAGCTCGTCTTGGTACTTTTCATTCTCCAGCCTGGAATTAGCTCTTTCTCCAAGGAGCCCTGCCCTCTTGTAGTGGAGCATGGTGTTTAGAAACCAAGATCTGAGCCCTTAGTGTGCTTCTTGTTACTGGGGTGCCATTGCTTCTAGGCCCGTTGAGTGGACAAATCTAGGAAATATATGTGTGCATATGTACACTCACAGGTGTATACACACATCTAGAACTATTTCCATATCTACCTGTGTTTATATATTAGAAAACAATAAATCGATGATACTTACACCTCCAGTTCCAACCCACCTCAGTGTTCTTTATAGTTTCCTTATTTTCTATATTTGTAATTCTCTTCTCCAACAGTAAGAAACCTGACTGTCATTATCCTCAAGATATGTACTTATTTGCTCAATAAGCTTACTTATTTGTGTAACGTAATCAATCTCCCGATGACAGCAGCTGTGCCTTTCACCTCTACTCCCTCTCCCCACCCCTAGTGCCCTGTATCCTTAGGTGCCAGCAGGCATATCATCAGTGAACTCCACACAGCAGCCCCCTCTCTGTCAATATCCCATAGGGGCCCTGTGTGACTCCTCCATGCCAGGAAGGGAGGGGAAGGAAAAAGAGAAGAAAGGAAGATGGAGCCTGTGTGGATTGTTTGAACTGAATGCCAAAAGGAAGAAGGAGATGCCATTTCGCCTGTGCCAGCAAGTGCTTTGTCAAGCATTGATCATTAAGAAAGTACAGATAGATGCTCATGCATGTATGAATCAGTGATGAATATGACTTTAATACATAATCTAATTATTGATCGGGGTCAAAGAAATGCCCAAAGGGCAATTCAGAGTTGTAGTCAGGCTTCAAAACAGGACACTTCTCAAAATTTGGGGGACAAAGTTAAAAATAGCTTATCCTGGTGGGTATGGTGGCTCATGCCTGTAATCCCAGCACTTTGAGAGGCTGAGGTGGGAGGATCACTTAGAGCTCAGGAGTTTGAGACCAGCCTGGCCAACATGGCAAAACCCCATCTCTACAAAAATACAAAAAAATTAGCCGGGCATTGGTGTTTTATGCCTGTAGTCCCAGCTACTCAGGAGGCTAAGACTGGAGAACCTCTTGAGCTCAGGAAGCAGAGGTTGCAGTGAGCCAAGATTGCGCTACTGCACTCCAGCCTGGGCAACAAAGTGAGACCCTTTCTCAAAAACAAAAACAAACCTGTTTATCCTCTGAGGTTGAAGCCAACAAAAATCAGCCCCAAATAAATGAGATTAACCACCTGTGGGTGGAACTGTCTTGTAAGATGACTTATAATTGACTCCAGGCACCTTTCACATCTCCATGGAGGAGAATGAAGAGCCTTCCAAAATCTTCCTCTGCAGTAGTTCATTCATTCAACACTATTCACATTGATGTCTGCCATGTTTTCCCTTGTAGCATGTCTATTTATCTCTTTGGAATTACATGTCAGTCGGCTGAGCACCGGAGGATATAACAGGGAAGAAAATACATTCCTTGTAGTCAGAAAGTTCATGGTCTGGAGCGGGAGACAGCAGCACGTGAGCTACTTGCATTGAGAGGCCTGAGCATCCAGCTCTGACTGGGTGGAGGTGTGTGGAAAGGTGTGCTGGGGAGGTGACTGCAGATACCTGAAGGACTCATGGGAATCAGCCGAGAGAAGGGAGTGGAGGGAATGTTACAGGATGAGTGGCCACATGTCCCAAGGTCTGGAAAAGTGAGAGAGCACAGAGCGCCTGGCCAGTGGCAAGTGAGAATGTCAAGTTTGAGGGGGAATGGGGTGGGGGTGAGATGGAGAGCTAAGCAGACCTGGATCATCAGAGGTCTTGGAAGCTGTATTTAGGCATTTGGACTTCATCCTAGGGAGAGCGAGACGTCTCTCAAGCATGATCTGCAGACGTGTGATATGATCATGATCCCATTTTAGAAAAGCTCCCTGACTGTGTACAACAAGTTAGCCACACTCCTGCTTAAGGGCACAGTCTCCACAAGACGGCCCTCACTTCAGACATCAGCCCTAAGTCTGGAGGTCCCCAGGGTCACCTTCTCTTCAGACAAGTTGCCTAGAAATGCAGGGGTTCCCACACTACCCTCAGCTTTGATGATTCACTAGAACAACTCATGGAAATCTGGAAAGGGCTATACTTATGATTACAGTTTTGTTACAATAAAAAGATACAAATTGGAACCTGTCAAAGAAAGAGACATACAGCAGAATCTGAGAGGGTTTCAAACATGAAGCTTCCGTGTCCTCAGACACAGTGCCCTGCCAGCATTGATATGTGACAACATGCACGAAGGAAGTCCACTCAAGCTTTGGCATCCAGAATTTTTACTGGACTCTGATGAAGTCCAGAGCCTTCATTAGCTAGGCATGATTGATTGAATTATTGCCCCTGTGGGTAGACTTGATCTCCAGTCCTCCTCCCCTTCCCAGAGGTCAGGCTGATATCATGAGGCCCAAAGGCCCAACCTCCTAACCACGTGGTTGGTCCTTCTGGCGTGGTCAACCCATACACTGAGTCCTCTCATAATAAATAAGGGACCCACCGCGGATAACAAAGATACTCCTATCACTTGGGAAATTGCAAGGGTTTAGAGGTTACCTCCCAGGAGCTGGGACAAATGCCAGATCTCTCCTTAGGTGAGGCCAGATTCCTTACTACACACTGTGGTGTGGCAGTTAGACTGGATGAAAGCAAGTTGAGAAGCAGAGAAATCAATTGCTAGTTGCTGCAGCAATCTAAGGAAGATCACATGGTGGTTTGGACCGAAGAACAGCAGAAGGAATAGAAAGAAGTGGAAGGTTTTCAAATACTTGAATCCTAGAATGTCGGGACTTGGTGGCTGACTACTGGATAAGGGGTTTGAAGGATGGGGAGGAGTCAAGGATGATGAGTAGGTATCTGGCCTGGGCAAATGGTTGGTTTGGGGCTGCTGTTTGCCAACACCTTTGGCTTTCGGTTTCCTGAAAAATCAGCCTCACAGAGTGCTTGGCACATAAGTGAGCATTCCATAAATAGCTATTGAATAAAGAATGAATGAATGGACCCATCTTTAAGCAAAAGAGACAGTGACTGGACCTAGACTGCTGCAAGAGAGGAGACCAGGTTCAGAAATGTTTATTGTCCACTTCTGAGACAGGGCCACAGAGGAGCTCACTTATCTACAGCAACTGGACATTTTCACCTTCCATGTAGGAGGCTTCCCAGGCCTGCTTAAGTAGGTGTGTGTATGTGCATGTGCATGTGCATGTGCATGTGTATGTGTATGTGCATGTGTGGCTTTATGCAAGTTGTGAATTTTATTGATCATTTGAAAGCCAGACTCATAATACTATTTTGGGGAGGCTTGAAAAGGGGCTTATGTATGCTTAGAATGGAATTGGGTTGAGTGTTGAGGAGGAACTTACTTTCTCCTCTTTTCACGTTTCTATATGAGGGAGTTTGATTAGGGTGACTTTCCTGGCTTCTCTCTGTCTCTTACTCTCTTTTCTTTAGTAGTTGAACTGCTTAGTGAGCCTGCAAAGGAAATTGAGGGTATGTGGCTCAGCCCCTTCCTGGCCTTCTCTGAGGATCTGCCTGCCTGCAGACAGTGTGATCATTGCTTTCAGCCAGGTGCTTAGTGAGGCAGGCCCCACGGTGGGGGGCTTGGGGGATGCAGCTGTGCCGGTGCGTGGGAGGGCGAGTCCACCTGATCCTGGGATGCAGTGTTAGAAAGCTCATGGTTACTGTGTCCCTAAGTCACATTTCCTGAATCGGTTTTGTTATTCATATGTTCATGAAAGAGGGATGTTATCTATTTCAATCTCTCCCCAACACTGGGCTCCCAGCTAAAGGAAAGATGTCTGCAATGGGCTTTTCATGGCCGGAATGACCCTGCCCTGTTTCCCTGGGGAGTGGTTTTATGGCTCCCTCCCAGCTTGAGTTCCCGTTTGTCTTAGTCCATATTCTATTGCTATAACCAAATATCTCAGACTAGGTAATTTATAAAGAAAAGGAATTTATGGAATTATTATAGTTCTGCAGGCTGGAAAGTCCAAGGTGAAGAAACCACATTAAGCAAGGGCTTTCTTGCTGGTGGGGACACTCCATAGAGGCTCAAGGTGGTACAGGGTGTCACATGGTAGAGGGCTCATGAGAGACCTGAGCTGGTTTTTAATAACAGACTCGTGCTTGTGATAACAAACCCACTCCCCTGATTTCCCATTAATCCATTAGCCCATCAATCCATTAATCACATTAACTATTAATTATTAATCAGAACCCTCCTGACTCAATCACCTCTTAAAGGCCCCTCCTGTTAATACTGTTACATTGGGGATTAAGTTTCAGCGTGAGTTTCAGAGGGGACAAACGCTGTTCTTTTAGAGCGCCTCCCAGATCCCCTTCATGATTAGAATATGGTTATACAGTCTGAGTTGGGATTGAGTTAGGGTTACTGGATTGTGATTTCCAGCTGGTTTTAAGAACCATGAACCTGGTACTCAATAAATACTAGTTGATGGCTTGAGGAATGTGAAGCTTAGGCTTGTATGGTATTGGTGTTGGGTGGGCTGTGGGCAAGACACCAGTGGATATGGGCAATATCTTGGTGCTGATGTTGGCTGCACCCAGATGCATCTGGCGACTTTTCCAGTGCTAACCAGCAGGTGCTATTTGTTATATCACAAAAGTCTTCCAAGTCCATGTGACTGAAAACTGGGGGCAAAGGTCACCTCTGAAAGCTTATTTCTATCTTATTCCTATGTCATTGCTGAAAAGTCCATGTGCTTATTATAGATTGTTGGGATAAAAAGAGGTTAGTTGCTGAACTGAGAAAAATACTACAAAGTAGAAGGAGCGGATTAAATATATAATATTGTAACCTGTAATCAAAATTATGACTTTGATCTAGGCTTAGAAGTTGTTACACCTTATCCTATGTTACTGGCAGGCAATGTAAGGTCAATATATTGCCAAAGAATTTGCCAGCCACACTAGGCAGCATCTTCTCTACTAAAAGGCCACAGCCATGCAACGAGAGCCCTGCTCCTGGTCACAGACAGCCCAAGTCTGTTCTGGGAGCCAGATTTAAGGGAGGCCATAGCAGTGCCAGATGGTAGAAGCCAGAATATGGACTGTGGAGCCAGGTAGAACCTGGTTTGAATCCTGCCTCTGCTGTGAATGACCTTGGGCATATAACTTAACCTCTCTGAGCTTCTCTGAGCCACTGTCTTCTTACCTGTGAAATGGGAATGGTAACATCACACTAGATTCTTGTCACGATCAAAAAAGATGATGTACTTAATGTGTGTACCGAGCACCATGCCTTGTTGACATTGACATGTGAGACCCTTTCTCTCAGATTCGATCCTGATTGCATCAGAATTCTACAAGGCCTAGCATCCACTTATCAATGGTATTAATTTCCTCCACGAGGCTGCTTTGACCTCTAGAACCCAGCAGGCATGCTCTTCTGATCTGTCCACCTTATCACTTGCATGGATCATATCTTGCTTTGCTGAGTGTGCTTTCTATTCCTGTATCTGCATTTTACTTCCTCGATTAGGGTGTAATCTCTTTCCGAGCAGAAGCTTTCATCTTTTAAAAATTTTCCATTTTTCATCTTAGCACTGTTCCTTTTTGCACATAGCACTTGCTCAAAAAAATAGGGATCGGTTGATAGTTTATCTACTTTGGTGTCCTAAAAATTGCCCCAGAGTCATGAGCTGAACTTAGCTTACGTGAGGTCATTACTACAAAGTCACAACATGTTTATTCATTTATCTGTTTATGTGGTAGCCCTACCATGACTCACACATCCGAACGAGGATTGTAGCCGTATAAGGGGCACTGTGAAGGCTGACTGTGATTCTGGGAGCCCGTCACCTCGCAAAACATTTTTGGAACTCCTGCTTTGAATCAGTGCCAGAGTTGCAGTGGTGAATCTTCACACCTCCTGGGAGGAGTTATTTTTGGAAACAGTGAAAATCTGTCTGGTCACATTTGGTAGGTGTGGTCATTCAGGGCCTGAGTGTGAGGAGGGATGTTCAGTGGAGTGATAATTAGTTACTATTTAATTGGCCATTTCCAATGTGTCAGCCACTTTACATCCACTGTCTTATTTTAATCTTAATGTGACCTCTATGAAGTAGGTGGTCTTATTATCATCATTTTATAGAAAAGGAACCTTAAGGCACAGAGAGTATAAAGCACACTCTGTACAAGGACTCCATGGCTTTTTACCCGTTATTAAGCTAGTGCAGCAGGCACGGGGGACATACCCAAGTAACCCTTACATACCCTAGCAGAGGGACAAGGGGCCTGGACACCTTTTTAAAAACAATAAGGCCAAGGGCAGCCACATCTGGATTACTGGGAACAGGGGGAGAGTATGGGGGATGCAGGAACCCAGGAGGGGCTGAGAAAACTGGTCAGATCCTGCATCATAGGTGAGTACAGGCACCTCAGGGTCCCTCTGGGAGAGACTAGAGAAGGGAGGAGAGCACTGGGGCTTGTTTGGGAACCTCTGAGTGGGTAAAGGTGGTCACTAAAATCCCCAACCGAAGGAATTCCTTTTATGCCCCTCTTTTTTGCTTTCTTAAAATTGTATTCATACTTGCTGATTATCAAAGGAGTTCAAATGAGAACACTTGGACACAGGGTGGGGAACATCACACACTGGGGCCTGTCATCGGGTGTGGGGAAGGGGGAGGGATAGCATTAGGAGGTATATGTAATGACGAGTTAATGGGTGCAGCACACCAGCACGGCACATGTATACATATGTAACAAACCTGCACGTTGTGCACATGTATCCTAGAACTTAAAGTATAATAAAAAATAAAAATAAAAATAAAAAAATAAAAGGAGTTCAAGTTCATCGTAGAAAACTTGGAAAATATAGAGAAGTAATAAAGAAAATAAAAGTCATCTATAAATGTCCCTCTCCTCCCCCAGGCCTCAGGCTTTGCTAAGACAAGGCCGCTGAGCAGATCAGCACACATCGGGTTATTTATAAATCTCCCGCCTTCCTCTCCACCCACTCCCCTCTCTCTTGGCTACAGAGAAGCCTTCGGCCAGGACATTCCCTTGCAGCCTACTCAAGCTGCTATATAAAGCCCTGCACTTCTCGGGGCTGGATCAGAACGTTCCTTATCTCTCTGCAGCAGGACGCTGATAATCTGCCCAGCTGGCAGGCGCTCTGAGGTCGGCTTGGGCTGCTGCTATCAGGGCCTGCAGCCCCTGTGTGGTCGTCTTCTTTGGTTCCCGCTGAAACTTGGCCAACAACACTAACTGAAACCTCAAATATAGGAAGTTGTTTGCTTGTTTCATTAGAGGGCAGTTGCCAGACAGCTGAGATGAACTTAATGGGCTTGGCATGGCTGACTGGTGTGTCCAGCACATGCAGGCTCTGTGGTCAGTACTGATGGCCCATCATGATGTCCCCTTCAGAAACAGCTGTGCCAGCTCCCTCCTTCCCCAGCCCCCACCCCTGTTCCTTCCCCTTTCTCTGCATTAGTGCTTGGCTCAGAGTCTTCTGCATCCATATGGCTTCTACAGGCAAAGGCCTTCGTGGCCAGGTGGCCTGCTGCATTGCAGTTCCACAATTCCAGGCTGGACTTCTACCTAATTGAGAGTGGACCACAGCAGACTTACTTGCTCTGCCTGGAAAATAAGTTTTGTCATGGGAGGCAGAACCATCTTATTTCTGTAAGTCAGGGCAGAGGATTGTACAAAAGAGGCAAGGTATTATCCTGAAAAAATACACAGGTTTTAAATCAGAGCTGATGTGACATCCTAGCTTCTCCACTTAGAAAGAAGTGTGATCCTAAGTAAGTTATGTAACCCCTTCAAAGTCTGGTTTTCTCATCTTTAAAACGTAGAGTGATATTTCCATCCTAGAACTGTTGTAAAATATAAATAAGATGACATATATAAAGCACTGAAAACATACATCAGATGGCATTATGGTAGCTATTTTTTTCTTTTCTTTTGTTTTTTTGAGATGGAGTCTCACTCTGTTGCCCAGGCTGGAGTGCAGTGGCACAATCTCAGTTCACTACAACCTCCGCCTCCTGGGTACAAGCAATTCTCCTGCCTCTACCTCCCAAGTAGATGGGATGACAGGCACCCACTACCACTCCTGGCTAATTTTTGTAGTTTTAGTAGAGACAGGATTTCACCATGTTGGCCAGGCTGGTCTCAAACTCCTGACTTCAAGTGATCTACCTGCCTCGGCCTCCTAAAATGCTGGGATTATAGGCATGCTGGGATTACAGGTGTGAGCCACCGTGCCCAGACTTGTGGTAGCTATTATAATTATTGTTAATAATATTATTATTTATGAACATTTGAATGAGAAAGAGTTGGTGGTTTCTTTTTTTCCTCTTAGATTCAAGATTCAACAGAGAAACTTTTGACCTTTGTTGTTAAGAAACTCATCTAGGCAGGTAAGTGTGTGTTTCCATTGATATTTAAATGAGTTTTTCAAGTTTTGAGAGAATTTTTTCAAAGGAACTTCTGGGCCCTGAGAAGGTCCTGATTCACCTTCGTATTGGCCTCATAAGAATCAGGTCAACCTCATATGAAAAGGCAAGTCATACCTACTGCTTGGTCAAAATTTAGTAGCAAAATATTCCTGCTGTAAGCCACAAGGCACTTTCAAGATGGAATAATTATCTATAAAACAGCAATAAAGAAAACATAACTTACCAGAACTTAGGAGGTACAGTTAAAGCACTGTCCAGAGGAAAATGTGTAGTGTGATGGTTCATTTTATGTGTCAACTTGACTGGGACACAAGGTGCCCAGATATTTGGTCAAACATTATTCTGGGTGTGCCTGTGAGGGTGTTTCTCTTTTTAAATTATTTTTATTATTTTTTGAGACAGGGTCTTGCTCTGTCACCCAGGCTGGAGTGAAGTGGCAAGATCTTGGCTTACCGCAACCTCAACCCCTTGGGCTCAAGTGATCCTCTCACCTAAGCATCCTGAGTAGCTGAGATCACAGGCATGCCACCATACCTGGCTAATTTTTGTATTATTATTATTTTTTGAGATGGAGTCTCGCTGTGTCAGACAGGCTGGAGTGCAGTGGCATGATCTTGGCTCACTGTAACCTCTGCCTCCCAGGTTAAAGCAATTCTTATGCCTCAGCCTCCCGAGTAGCTGGGATTACAGGCGTGCACCACCACATCCAGCTAATTTTTCTATTTTTAGTAGAGATGAGGTTTTTGCCACATTGGCCAGGGTGGTCTTGAACTTTTGGGCTCAAGCAATCCACCTGCATCAGCCTCCCAAAATGCTGGGATGACAGGTGTGAGCCCACATGCTGGCTGAGGGTGTTTCTATGTGAGATTAGTGTTCGAATTGATAGACTGTGTAAAGCAGACTGCCCTTCCTGATGTAGGTGAGCCTCTTCCAATTCGTTGAAGGCCTGAATAGGTCAAAAAGGCAGAGTAAGAGAGTCTTCTCTCTCTCTCTGCCTATCTTTGAGTTGGAACATCAGTCTTCTGTCTTCAGACTCAGACTTGGACTAGAACTTATGTCATAAGCTCTCCTGGTTCTCAGGCCGTCAGACTTGGACTGGAATGACACCATCAGTTCTCCTGCATATGTAGCTTGCTGACTGAAGATCTTACAGCTTCTCATCCTCCATAATTGTGTGAGCCAATTCCTTATAACAAATTAATACATATCTACATAGATATCTGATTAGTTCTGTTTCTCTGGATAACTCTGATTTATGTGCACAGTCTTATAATGAATTAATAAAAAATTAAACAGGAATGAGAAAATGAAATAAACATCCAATGGAAGTAGTTAGAAAAAAGGCAATAAATGTCAAGAAAGTAGAAAGGAATTAATAAATGTTAAAACAGAAATCAATTAATTAAAAGACAAAAATATTTTATAATTGATAAACTGATACATAATAAATAAATTTAAAATAAAATTCTTTGAAAAAACAGTAAGATTTCTAAATTGTCAGTTAACCCTCTCAAGAGAAAAGAAAGGAGGAGGCACAAATAAGAAATGCTAAGGGGTACTTGAGAGGCTGAGGTGGGAGAATCACTTGAGCTCAGGAGTTCAAGATCAGTCTGAGCAACACAGTGAGATGCTGTCTCTAAAAAAATAATAATAAAAAAAAATTAGCCAGGCGTGGTGGTGTGTGACTGTGGTTCCAGCTACTTGGGAGGCAGAGGAAGAAGGATCACTTGAGCCCAGGAGTTCAAGGCTGCAGCGAGTTATGATCATGCTATTGCCTGGTTGACAGAGCAAGACCCTGCTCTTAAAAAATGAAAGAAAAAAAAGAAATGCCAAGGGGATAATAACCATAGATAGAGGAAATTAAAAGAATCCTTAGGGATTATTTGGCTCAACTACTTGTAAGAAAATTAAAAAACTTACATAGTTAAGAATTAACCTTACCCAAAGAGGTTTGGCTTTTGTCCTGGCTCCTGGAAGGTAAGCTCTGGACCCTTGGAAGGTCCTGCCTGATAAGAGTGTCTTTGTCTACCTGGGAGCCTTAGGCCACCCTGGACAGTCAAATTCCATGTGATTTATGATGGGAACTGGGGGCACGCACCCTGTGGGTCTAGAGAGTAAAGGTCAGCCCCATGGACAGTCAATTATGTCTGTGTTCTTGAGCCCCAGTAAAAACTCTGGACACAAAGGCTCAGGTGAGCTTCTTTGTTTGGCAATACTCTTGTGTATTGTCACACATTGCTGCCGGGGATAGCAGCATTTTCCATGGCTTCTCGGGGAGAGGGCAACTGGAAGCATTGTGCTTGGAACTTTCCTGGACTCTGCCCTACGTGCCTCTTTTCTTGCCTGATTTTAATCTGCATCCTTTCTCTATAATAAACCATTAACCACAATATAACAGCTTTTAGTGAGTTATGAGTGTCCTGACAAATTATTATTATTATTATTATTATTATTATTGTTATTGTTATTTTGAGATGGAGTCTCGCTCTGTC
>NW_012116433.1:2088408-2096085 GCF_000951035.1 Colobus angolensis palliatus
ATTAGGAGATATACCTAATGTAAATGACGAGTTAATGGGTGCAGCACACCAACATGGCACATGTATACATATGTAACAAACCTGCACATTGTACACATGTACCCTAGAACATAAAGTATAAAAAAAAAATTCCAAGATACCTAACAGTTCATATGAAAAAAGAAGGAATAAAAATCAATGGGAAATGAACCCTACAAGATATACTGTAATGCATATTATAAACCTACAATAAATAAAATAGTGTAGGACATCTTGAAGTTGGAACGAGATAAGAAGTCCAGAAATAGACCAAAACTTATTGGAAGTTTAGCTTCTGATAACGATGGCATTTCAAATTATTCAGGGAAAAGAAATGAATTATTCAATAAATGGTGTTGGGACAACTGGGTAGCCATCTGGAAAAAAATTAAGTTGGATTCAGACCTCACTTCTTATATCAGGATATATACCAGGAGAAGTCAGTGATTTAAGAAAAATGATAGAAATAAGTTCGGGAGAGTAAAAAAGGATCCAATGACCATGTTGGAACAGGGAAGAACTTCCAGAGTATGACACTAAAAACAGAAGCCATAGAGAAAAAACAATAACTTCTATTACATTAAAGTTGTGCCTGGGAAAAAGAACAAAAGTCAATTCAGAAGAGTAATGTCAAACCAGAAAAATTATGCTGATATTCCTAATGCATAATGACCTTCTCTTCATCAACAAGAAAAATGACATACTATGTAGTAAGAAAATTTGCAAAAGGTATGAATAGAGAGTTCATAGAAAAAGGAACACAAGTCTTTTACAAACATATACAAAGCTGCTTCACATTTCTCATAGTAAGAGAAATAGTAAAATAAAACAACAGAGATAGCATTTATCATTTTTTGCTTGACAAATTGACAAAAGATTAAAAATTTGTTTATATACTCTGTTGGTGAAGGTATGAAGAACAGAAACTCTTACATGTTGCCAATGGGACACTAAATCTGTACAGCCTTTATAGGTGACAAAAATGACAAATGCACACACCTGTTGTTTAGCTTTCTACTCCTATCAATTTATCCTAGTCACTTTTGAACAAAATGAAGTATGTAACAAGTTATTCACTGCAACATTGTTTGAAAGAATAAAATACTGGATACCTTTTAAATGTCAATCATAAAAGGAGTGACTAAATCAGTTCTTGTACATTGAGGCAATGTAATACTATGCAACTCTAAAAAAATTAAGATTAGTTCATCCGTAATACAAGTAAAAAAGAAAAACAATGAAGGAAGTTCTTTTTTTTTTTTTTTTTGAGCTGGAGTCTCACTCTGTCCCAGGCTGGAGTGCAGTGCAATGGCATGATCTTAGCTTACTGCAACCTCCACCTACTGGATTCAAGCTATTCTCCTGCCTCAGCCTCCCGAGTAGCTGGGATTACAGGTGCCTGCCAACATGCCTGGCTAATTTTTGTATTTTTTTTTTTTTTAGTAGATACGGGGTTTCATGATGTTGGCCAGGCTGGTCTTAACTCCTGACTTCATGATCCACCCACCTCGGCCTCCCAAAGCATTGGGATTACAGGAGTGAGCCACCATGCCCGGCCCTCAAAGGAAGTTCTTTGTGTACTGATATGGGAATAACCTCCCAGATACACTTCACAGTGAACAAATAAGGTGCAGAAGTGTACTATCATTTCTGTAGAATGGGAAGAATGGGAAAGAACATACATGACAGTGAGAGCTGATATATAGTGTTGAACCTCCCTTGCCAGGTAGGTACCACGATTATATCCTGTTCTGTGGATGAGGGTAACTGGAGCACAAAGAAGCTGTCCAAGGTCACATACTAACTGGTGAGGGGCAGTGCTATGTCTTGAACTCAGGCAGTCTGGCTTCAGAATTTACACTCTCTTTACTACATCATGTTCCTTTGTATGTATACATGGGCATACTTGTTTGTATTTTCATAAACTGTCTCTGGGTGAGTAAGAGAAACTATGGGAAGGGGATATTTCACTGTATTTCCTTTTGTGCATTATGACTACTGGGTCACATGAAATATGATCTGTATATATTTTTAAAAATTCAATAAACATATGATTAGGAACAGGGTGCAGGGGAGGGGGATATGTTGCTTAGGACCTGGGTTCCCTAAGGCAGTTGTAACATTCCAGCCTGGGTTCCAGGGGCCGAGGGTCTCTGCCTGCTGTGCTGGCTACACTGTGTGGCCTTACCATGGCTCTGATCCACTCATGGGGCTCTTGCATGAATGCTGGGTGAAGGTGAGCCAGGGGATGTTCAGGCCCTGCCCACTGGAGGGCTGTGCCAGCCCACCCTCTCTTATTCTGACTCCAGGGCCCAAGGTCAAGGAGGTGGTCAGGCTGGACCCTCCACTTGGGCCTTTGGTGTGATCTGAGGCCATCATCCCCACATCCCAAGCCTATCAGGTTGCCTGCTGGGCTTGGTTGGGCATCTTAGGGCAGTGGGATGGGATGGGGCAGGGTCTATTTTTGGTGGTGCCCATAAGGGGTTCTTGCACAGGAGCATGTTCCTGGGAATGGAGGTGCTGCAAGCAGGAGCACCTTCAGGTTTTCAAGCACTTGGACTTCGCTTCAGCTCCAGATAAGAGGCCTACACAGCAGTGTGAGGGAGTCACCTGTGGCCACAGAGAGGGCTGTGGGACTTCCTTTCTGACATACACTCATCTGAAGAGAATTTCCTTTCTCTGCCCTCCCCTTTCTTTGCTTGTCTGGGCACAGCCTAGCACTACTGTGATGAGTTGGTGCCTGGTGTTCAGAGGCCACCCCTCCCAAGTGGCTGGTCTCCTCCTCCATCTGTGATGAAGGAGCCAGAATACCTGCAACAACCATGCAATCTCACAACCACAACTGCCACAAACCACACAACAACCATAGCTGCAACAACCACAGCCATTTGACCACACACCACAACTGCAGTAACTACCAGAACTGTAGCAACCACACAAGCCACAACAGCAGTAACCACGACACCTGCACAACCACACGTCCACAGTGGCCATTAGCTGCTGTTTACCAAATGTGTACTGTGCTCTCACTTAAGACCCTGAGATGTGGTCCTGCAGCCTTCTGCTGTAGATCAGTGGAGGCCGAGGAGGTTGGGAGACTTCCAAAGAGCTTCAGGCAGGAATGGGTGCGGCTGGTCTTTGGCTCAGAGACCTTGCTCCTTGGAGGGAAGGTGTGGTCCCTTGAGGACTTCCATGTCAATTTGGCTGTAAGCCCTCGAGGATGGAAGCTCTTTCTAGTTTCCTTTTCCAGTGGGTGCCCTGAGATGCTCAGCTCTGACCTATGAGCATAAATGGGCCTCTCTGTGTAAAGGGATTGGGAGCAACAGGCTTGTTTTCCTATTGTCCCAGTGTCTCATTTACTGTGGCACCTCATGTGGGAGTTCAGTCAGGCTGGTGAGAAATATTTCAGATGGAGTTATAGGATATAGACACAAATCTTCTTGGAAGGCTGGGGAGTTTTGCATAGCTTCAGATAGTTTGGCTGAAGGCAGCCAGATTCTCTTTTCAGGAGCCTAAGAGCTTAGGGCACAGATACAAAGGAATATAGGGGAGTTTATCTAAATAGTTTGTTTACTCATGTTGTCCTAAGACTAACCTTTGACCATTGATGGGCAGGATGGCTGCCTTGGGAGGAGGGCAGCCAGATTAATTACCTACAGGTGTGTTGACTCAAAGCCTTTGTCATTTAATGTGTACTGAATAAATGCCGGCAGGGCCAGCTAGTCGAGGCCACGGCTGCTACTCTTTACAGTACCTTCCTTGGTGTTTGTGAGGTGCCCAGACCCTTAGCTGGACGGACAAGCAGAATATCTGTGTCACTGTACGTTGTTCATCCATCGTTGGGTCAGGGTCTGTGGGATGGACCCCCACAACCTCACACCAGAGAGCAGGCCTCCAGCCTTCTGAAAGCCACTTTCCCAGAGGCCACCTTCCTCCCACCATGCAGTCACAGCTGTGTACCTGCTGGTCCACCCTGCTGCCTTGGGGGATCCCAAGAAGTCTGGCTCTGTCTTTCTAGCTTTGCGCATCTGTGCTCTGTGCAGGGCCTGGCATTTAGCAAGTGCTCTGGCAATGAAGGAAAGAACTTCCCTAGAAGGTGGGAGGGGGCTCCAGATCTTTGTGGCTCACTGTCATGAGTATTTCCAGGTGGATATTTGAGCAGCAGACTGTCATCGGGAAGCAGGCCCTGGGCTCCAGGTCGCACTGGATAGGCAGTTTCTGCTAGCCAGAATCTGCTAGCTTTCTCTCCTGGGCACCGGTGAGGTACTGAGCACAGTGGGCTGAGGCCAGTGGCAAGCTGGGCACAGTCATGGTTCTTTCAGTTTCTGTTTCCTATTAGGGACCGATAATGGAATTAAGGGGCATGGAGAAGAGTGAGGCAGATGGTCCATGCTTCTGGACAGCTCTGAGGACCTAGATGGTGGGTGCAGGGGGCGCTGGAGGGGATGTCAGAGGAGCCACAAGGGAATCACAAAGGAGAAGCGGGGAGTGGGTTGGGGTCAGAGTTTGAAGCCAGCTATCAGAGGAGGGAGGGTGCTGGCAGCCTTGCATTGTGTGTGGGGTGGAGAGCAAGCCCAGGAACCACGGTGATGGGGGAGGGAAGGAGTGAGGTGAGGCTAAAAGAAGATGCAAGCTGCTGCTAAGGAGGCTGGGTTTTATGTAATAAGCAACTGGGAGTCATGGGCACCGGAAGATGATGCAGTCCACACGTGGCCACTTAGGAAGATAGCTGCATCTTCTGTGAGGACATCTGGGGAGAGCCGTCACCCGGGCAGGATGGTCTATGCAAGGTCTGCTGCAAACTCAGGTGCTAGCCTGGGTAGTGGTTGAGAAAATGAGCAGCTGGGCTGGGGAGGGTGAGGCTGTGTGGTGCATCACTAGTAGATGCCTGGGGTTGCAGGCTGGGAGTGGGGAAGGTGTGCCCAGGATTTAGAGTTCACTGGGCGTGGAGAAGTAGGGGTTGGGGATAGGGGGAGAAGGAGAGGGTATAGGGAGAAGTGCATTCTAGATCCAGGAGAATAAGATTTAGCAGCAAACTTACTTTGTTCAGTTCATTTCCACATGAGGCTGTGCAAGTGAGAAATGAAGTGTCTCCTCATTACCCTTAATTCTGTCAATGTTAGGAAGCAAGAAGAATCCCTTCTTCCAGTCCTGGGGGTTGTTAGTTTTGCTGAAAAGCACCCCGTGCTTCTCTTTTTTGATTTCAGAGAAGGGGTACATTTTCCTTCAAGGAAAGGGGAGCCAGTTCCGGGACCTATCAGAACAGCACCTCTGAGGTTTGCTAAAGTACTTGCCAGGCTGTTCAGAGGCCCTATTAACACAGTCAGTTAACATATAATTTGTTTTATTTGTTTATTTAGAGATAGGGTCTTGCTCTGTTGCCCAGGCTGGAGTACAGTTGCATGATCTTAGCTCACTGAAGCCTCGACTTCCTGGGCTCAGTGATCCTCCTGTCTCAGCCTCCTGAGTAGCTGGGATCACAGGTGTGAGCCACAATGCCTGGCGAATTTTTTTGTGGACATGGGGTTTCACTATGTTGCCCAGGCTGGTCTCAAACTCCTGAGCTCAAGCGATCTACTTGCCTTGGTTTCCCAAAGTGCCGAGATTATGGGCATGAGCCACCACACCTGGCCATAATTTGTATATGTATTATAACTGTATTCATATAATAAAGTAAGCTAGAGAAAGAAAAATGTTATTATGAAAGTCATAAATGAGAGAATGCATTTACTATTCATTAGGTGGAAGTAGATCATCATAAAAGTCTTTACCCTCATTACCTTTACATTGAGTAGGCTGAGGAGGCAGGAGAGGAGGGGTTAGTCTTGTCTTGGAGTGGCAGAGGCAGAAGAAAATCTGCACAGAAGTGGGCCCAAGCAGTTCAACCCCATGTTGTTTAAGGGTCAACTGTATTTCAAATGAGGAAAGCTCGGGCTAGACTTAGAGAAAGGTAAACAGGAGAAAAGTAATCATTAGCATGAAATACTCCTGAATTAGAATGCTGTTCACCTTCTCCCTGTCAAACAGCTGTTTGTACCTGGCTCAGGCCCCCTATTATTGTTCCCAAGTGTCAATAAAATTCCACCTGTACCTTCATTGGCTCCTTACCTTCATATAGACCCAGATTTTTGTGCATGCATCTTAGCTGAGACTGCTGTAAGAGAATACTAAACTGGGAAGCTAAAGGAACAGACATTTACTTGTTTCTCACAATTTTGCAGGCTGGAAGTCTGAGATCAGGGTACCAGCATGGTCAGTTCTGATAAGGGCTCTCTTCCTGGCTTGCAGACAGCCACCTTCTTGCTGTATCCTCAAATGAGAGAGAGAGAGAGAGAGAAAACTCTATAGTCTCTTCCTCTTCTTATAAGGGCACTAACACCATTATGCATTATGAAAGACCCACATTCAAGACCTCATTTTTTTTTTTTTTTTTTTTTGAGACGGAGTCTCGCTCTGTCGCCCAGGCTGGAGTGCAGTGGCCGGATCTCAGCTCACTGCAAGCTCCGCCCCCCGGGTTTACGCCATTCTCCTGCCTCAGCCTCCCAAGTAGCTGGGACTACAGGCGCTCGCCACCTCGCCCGGCTAGTTTTTTGTATTTTTTAGTAGAGACGGGGTTTCACCATATTAGCCAGGATGGTCTCGATCTCCTGACCTCGTGATCCGCCTGTCTCGGCCTCCCAAAGTGCTGGGATTACAGGCTTGAGCCACCGCGCCTGGCTCATGACCTAATTTAAGCCTAATTACCTCCCAAAGGCTTTACCTCCTAACACCATCACATTGGGAGTTAGGGTTTTAACATATGAATTTTGAGTGACACAAACATTTAGTTCATAATAGTATAGTTACCTTGTTCTCCCAAAAGCTTTTTTCATTCTTATAAAGGAGTTAACACTATCTAGTTAATAACATGACTTTGAGGGCTAAGAGATATGCTAGTTGGAAAATGTCTAATATGATATAATGCCTGGCTCATAGCTGGAAGCAACACATCATAGCAATAGTCATTATTGCTTAGATATTTAGTGCTTTTGTGGTTCAGTTCTAAACTTTTGTAATTTTCACTGTGATGTCATTCACAGTAAATTTTTTACCTGGAACATGGGCTATAATTTCTTTTAATTATTATATGCCTAAAAACATATATATATTTTCCTCTTACTCTTGAATGAGTAACAGTTTAGCTAAGTATAAAATTCTATATTGATAGTAACTTTCTCTTGGCACTTTGTGAGTTCCTCCCTTGTTTTCTGGCATCTGTTTCTGATGATGTTCCTCCCATCAGTTTTCTTTTTTTTGTAGATAATCTGTTTTATTTTCTCCAATGAGATTTTTTTTCTTTATCCTGAGATGTCTCACGGTTTCACTGTAATATGTAGACATGTAGATATATCACAGTGAAAATACAAGTTTCTATGTATCCATATCTAGTGAATTCTAACTTCATTACTGGAAAACTTCAGATATTATCTCTTTGAACATCACTTCTGTCTCATTCCTTTTATTCTTTTCTTCTAGAATTCCTATTAGCTGTATGTTGATGCCTGTCAGTGTACCTTCTGTATCTCTTAGCTGCCCTTTCATATTTTAAAAAATAAATTTTCCGGCCGGGCGCGGTGGCTCAAGCCTGTAATCCCAGCACTTTGGGAGGCCGAGACGGGC
>NW_012116433.1:2096332-2136476 GCF_000951035.1 Colobus angolensis palliatus
TGAATTATGGGTGATTTCTACCATACTGCCTCCTAATTAGTGGATCTCTCTTCCACCATGACATCATAGAGTTTATCCAATACTTCTGAGTTTATTTTTTATTTATTTATTTATTTTTTTGAGACTGGATATCACTCTGTCACCCAGACTGGAGTGCAATGGTGTGATCATGGCTCACTACAGCCTCGATTGTCCAGGCTCAAACATTTCTCCCACCTGAGCCTCCCAAATAGCTGGGACCACAGGTGCACGCCACTATGCCTGGCTAATTTTTAAATTATTTGTAGAGATGGGGTCTTGCTATGTTTCCCAGGCTGGTCTCAAGCTCCTGGGCTCAAGCTATCCTCCTGTCTCAGCTTCCCAAAATGTTGGAATTATAGGAGTGAGCCACTGTGCCTGGCCTGAGTTTATGTATTTTAATACCTATATTTTTCATTTCAATTGGTTCTCTTTTATAACTTGCTTTTGTTTTATTTTGCCTATTTATTGTTTCATAGTTTATGTTTTTATAAATGGTTGTTAGTCATTCCTTTATATCTGTGAGGATCCTAAACATTTCTTCAAGCACTTGTTAATAGTTGACATATACATAATTAAAAAATTTTTCTGTCTCTTCCCCTAGAATGTAAGTTTCAAGAAGGCAGTTGTATTAGTCTGTTTTCACACTGGTATAAAGAACTGCCCGAGACTGGGTGATTTATAAAGAAAAGAGGTTTAATTGATTCACAGTTCTGCATGGTTCGGGAGGCCTCAGGAAACTTACAATCATGGTGGAGGGGGAAGAGGCACATCTTACATGGTGACAGGGAAGACAGAGCATGCAAGACCTGGAAAAACTGCCTTATAAAACCATCAGATCTCATGAGAACTCACGATCACGAGAACAGCATGGGAAAATCACCCCCATGATCCAAGCATCTCTCACCTGGTCCCTCCCTTGACATGTGGGGATTATAAGGGATTACAATTCAAGATGAGATTTGGGTGGGGACACAGAACCGAACCATATCCGTGGTCTTGTTTTGTTGATTATTATACCTTCAGCACCTAAAACAGTGTCTAGGACATGGTAGGTGCTTAGAATGTTTGCCAAATAAATGATCAATTCTTTCAAAAGTCGGTATCACATTGCCCTATCATTTTCACTTCTTCTGAAGTGAATTTAATTCCTACCATTGCATTTTTAAATTACATTTTTTGATTACCTTTTTAGTCTTTCTCTTGTGGGAGTTACTATTAGTAATTTTATTCTCTATGCTCATTCCCTTTCAACTTAGTGGTTTTGCAGTAGCTTCTTTTTGGTCCTCACAGCCCCCAATTCAGAACCAGATTTTCAATTGTCAGCTCAGGTATCCATACTGCCATGATTTTGGGACATTGCTGATCCCATCACTGAGCCAGGGGACCTCTTTGGAAAGTTTCCTCCTCAACTGGGGTAAGAAGCTTTGTATAAGTCTCAGCCCCAGCATTTTATATTCCTGGTTCTTGGGTGTGAAAGCCCCACCCAGTTTCTGGACTGGGAACCCCTGGTCATGTATAGTTCCCCTTTTACCACAAGAGAAAACTCCTGGCCATCTCTGCCTGAGTGGTGACCCGGAGAACCTACAGCACCATTTCTGCTGTAGAATTGTATTTCTCTGTTTCTCTGATGCTTGGAGATGCTGATCTTTTTTTTTTTTTTTTTCTGGAATGCAGTGGTGTGATCTCGGCTCACTGCAACCTCCTGGGCTCAAGCGATTCTCATGCTTCAGCCTCCCGAGCAGATGGCAGTACGTGAACGTGCTACCATGCCCGGCTCATTTTTATATTTTTAGTAGAGACAGGGTTTCACCATATTGCTTAGGCTGGTCTCGAACTCCTGACCTCAGGTGATCCACCAGCGGCAGCCTCCCAAAGTGATGGGATTACAGGCGTGAGCCACTGCACTCGGCCAAGATGTTGATCTTTTAGAGCAAGGCTTGGACTTTCATTTTTAAAATTTTTGTATCTTATGTATTATTGTTAGGTGTTTGGAGTGGTGGGGGGGTCTTAATGCATGGACTTACAGTACCATTGTGGCTGGAAGGCGTTTGTGCCCCCCATGAAACCTATTGGAACAGCAGGCCTGCGGGTTTCACTCTGGAATGGCTGCAATGCTGACGTTGGAGGACATGTTAAAACTCACCTAGCTCCACCTCATCTTACAGAAGTGAGGCCCAGTGGCTTGCTTCAGGCCCCGCATTTTGTTAGCCTCAGAGCCAGGAAGGTAGACGAGACTCCGCTCCTGGGTCTTTGAACACTTGCCTTTGAACATCTGATGTTTTTCACGCAGAATGGCCTTCCTGCTTTGCTGCTGTCTGAGCCTCACAGTTTAAGGGTCAGCTCTAGTTCTACCCAGTTTTCTGTAGTCTTTTCTTCTTCCCCAGGCATATGGCACTTAAAAGGGAGGGAAAGAGCATGGGTTTTAATCATTACTTAGTGCTGACCCTGTAGTAGCTCTGCGTGTGGGCTGGGCGGGGTGTTTTTGCAGTTAATGCTGTGTGAACGCTCACATTTTGTATACGCCACTGCTCTCTAGTGGTCAACCCAGGCATCAACCGTGTAGTCTGGAACAGTGAGTAAAGCCACCCCGAGCCGTTCGTAGCAAATATTAAGGTTCTCATAGTCATAACTTTCCTACCATTCATGAAAAAAAAAGTTCAAGTCCTGTTTATTTGATCTTTCAAAGCCAAATACATGATATTTATTTATATAATCAGAAACTATATATCCACCTCTGTATGTCGAGGTACACACGTTCTCCCATTGAAGTTGATCATTTAAGCAGCACTGTCCCATAGAAATACCACGTAGGGCTGAGGCCAGGCATGGTGGCTTATGCCTGTAATCCTAGCACTTTGGGAGGGTAAGGAAGGAGAATTGCTTGAGCCCAGGAGTTTAAGACCAGCCTGGGCAACATAGCAAGACCCTGTCTCTACAAAAAATAAAAAAAATTAGCCAGGGGTAGTAGTGCACATCAGTAGTCCCAGCTACTCAGGAGGCTGAGGCAGGAGGATCACTTGAGCCTAGAAAGTTGAAGCTGCAGTGAGCCATGATTGTGCCACTGCACTTCAGTCTGGGTGATGAGACTCTGTCTAAAAAAAAAAAAAAAAAAAAAAGGAATATAACATGAGCCACATAGTAACTTAAAATTTTCTAGTAGCCACATTAAAAAAATACAAAACACGTTAAATTCAGTTTAATGATATAATTTATTTAGCTGAATATATCCAAAATATTATCATTGTAACATGTAATCAATGTAAAAATTACTCATGAGATATTGTATGTTCTTTTCTTGATAAGTTTTTGAAATTTGGTATGAATTTTACACTTGTAGCACATTTTAGTTCAGACCAGCCACACTGCAAGTGCAGGTAGCCACATGGGACTAGTGTCTATTGCTTAGGACAGCGAAGGTCAGGGGCAGTGGTTTCCAAAGTGGTTTCCAAACTCCGTCCTTGCTATTGCAACCTCCGGGGAGGGGAGAGGAGCTGAAGTTTAAGTTGATCACCAATGGCCAGTGGATTTATCAGTCATGCCTCATAATGAAGCAGCTTCCATAAAAACCCAAAGAGACAATGTTCGGAGAACTTCCAGATAGCTGAACACATGGAGGTTCTTGGAAGGTGTCATGCTCAGGGAAGGTATGGAAGCTCCATGCCTCTTCCGCCATACCTGGCCCTATGCCTCTCTTTGTCTATATTCTTTGTAATATCCTTCATAATCTGGTAAACATGTTTCCCTGAGTTCTGTAAGCCACTCTGGCAAATGAATCAAACCTAAAGAAATGTTGTGGAAAGCCCAGCTTGAGGATCTGTAACTGGTGTCTGGAGGAAGAGGGAGGCAGTCTTGTGGGACTGAGCCCTCAACCTGTGGGATCTGATGCTATCTCCAGGTAGACGGTGTCAGAATTGAATTGGAGGATACCCCTGCAGCTCACATCTGCTGCTGAACTGATTGCTTGCATGTTGGTGGGGCAAAACCCCCAAGTATTTGGTCATGGAAGTCTGTTGTTTTTCTGAGACAGAGTCTTGCTCTGTCACCCAGGCTGGAATGCAGTGATGCAATCTTGGCTCACTGCAACCTCCGCCTCCTGGATTCAAGCAATTCTCATGCCTCAGTCACCCAAGTTGCTGGGATTACAGGCGTGCGCCACCACACCTGGCTAATTTTTGTATTTTTAGTGGAGAAGGGGGTCTTACCATGTTGGCCAGGTTGGTCTCAAATTCCTGGCCTCAAGCTATCTTCTTAGTTTGGCCTCCCAAAGTGCTGGGATTATAAGCTTAAGCTACTGAGCCTGGCCAAAAGTCTTCTGTATTGATGCTGTTGGTGGTGTGAGAGCAGAAGAAACACTGTTTATATTTGTTCCACTCACCTTGGCTGTTGCCACACACCTTGGAGGATGGCATTGCAATTTTTTGCGCCTCCTTTTAAATGCAGAGTAATGGAAGCTGATAAAATACAAGAAGAGAAAGCCATTGTTTTATGGGGAAGGTCGTTAATATCCTCCCAGGCTTTTAACAGGCCTAAATCTGAGGTGATACAGCATCAGTTTGTCCCATTTCATGGGGCTGAGGGACAGAGGAGGAAGAATCTTTTTTGGAAGCGGGAGTTTTCCCTCCTTTTGGAAGAGGAGTTTTACCTCTGCACTCTGGAAGGAGCATCTCCTTGCAGTAGCTCCAAGTTGCAGACTGGTCTCATGGTCCTCTCATCTCCAGTTGGTGTCCCCCTTGGTTCATCTCTCTGATTGCATGTCCTAGCAAGTCACAGTCCTATCCCAGGCATCAAGGCTGAATTTCAAAGTGTCCTTAAGATATGTCTTCTGGTCACCCTGTTTATAAATGCAGGCCTTAACTCTCCGCTCAGCAGCCTCTAGGGCACTCATTAGTAGTTGCGTTTCTTTTTTCAAATATAACCTTTATGGTAGAGTCATAGTGTGGAAAAGATGCCAGCAGATTGAAATTTTGTAAATCAAATAATTTTGATTGCTCTGGGAGCTCACAATTTGAGGAATCCTATGGTGAATTCTTTTGTAGACCGAGTAATCAGCCCTCTCTTTGTTTTACAAATTCAAGTTTTAATATATTATCTTGCCCAAGGGAGATGATTCCACGCATATTAAAAATAAAAAAGATGCAAAGAAAGATCCCATCTTCAGCTCCCCTTCTATATTTAAATGGTGGTCTGTAATCACAATCATCCAGCTCTCAAGCAATTACACTAAATATTAATGAAAGAACCCTAGTCACACAACTGTGCCCAAGGGAGGCTTCTGCCTGAAAGTCAGGGTTAATGGCCCAGCAATTGTTTTAATGGATTTTCAATGAAGTGTGAAGATGACAGGCCAACAAGGGTGAGGTTCCATGACAGAGCACAATTAGCATCTTGCCATTAGTACCTGACCTTGTTTCTATTTTTATTTCTTTACAATCCTGGTGAACCGATTCCTTGAGTATTTATTTATTAGTTTATGTTGAACACAACTCAAAAGACCTTTGTTAACTCAGAGTAAGAGCGCCCATCTCCAGTGCTTCTGCAGGAGAGGTGGTATAGCTTTGTTTAGTGGGGGGTGTTGGTAAAGCCCCTCCTGATGATGCTCAGATGGCAAGGCTGATGCCCACGAATTCTAATGACTGACACACTGCTGCTTTCCACTGGCTCTTTCTAACTCCCTGGTCCTCTGGTTCCAACCCTGTGACTCCGACCCCGGAAGAACTGGGCCTGAGACACCCAGCTCCCAGTGACTGGTCCTCTGTTGGTTCTTTGTCCTCTGGAGTAATTGCTAGTGGTTACAAGCTCGGCCCCTGGAATCACATTGCCTGGGATAGAATCCTTCCTGTACTAGCTGTGTCTTTTGGCAAATCTCTTGGTCTTTTGGTGCCTCAGTTTCCTCAGCTGTAAGATCAGCCCTTAGTGCCTGTGGGCAAGCCAAGGGCCTCGTGCAGAACTCCTCCAAGGTGCGCTGTCTTCCTCCCTCATTTTGAGTCCACGTTCTTAAACCCCAGGACTTTCCTTGACTCCCCTCTTAGCACTGCTGGGAACTCAGATTTTGCTCCCAATCTCTGGTTCCCTGACTGAGTCCCCTCTTTCAGAAAGGCTGCAGAAACTCTTTTTCCTTGTTTTAAAATTGGTGTTCTAACCTAGGGATTGGCAGACCAAATCTGGCCCACAACTTATTGTTATAAATAAAGTTTTATCGGAAAAAGTCAGGTTCATTCATTTATGTATTGTTTACAGCTGCTTTCGGGCTGCCACAGAAGAAGTGAGTAGTTGTGGCAGAGACAGTGGCTCACAAGTCTAAAATATTTACTATCTGGCTTTTTCCAGAAAACATTTACCAGTCCTTGCCTGTTATGGGTTGAACTGTGTCCTCACAGAAAGATACGTTGAAGTCCTAACCTCTAGTACCTCAGAATGTAACCTTATTTGGAAATAGGGTCTTTACAAAGATAATCAAATTAAAATAAGGTCATTGGGTGGGCCTTAGTCAATATGACTGGTGTCCTTAAGAAAAGGGGGAATTTAGACACAGAGACAAACACACACACAGGGAAGATGCTGTGAAGGCAACACCCTGTGAAGAGGCAACGCCCTGTGAAGAGCGAGGCGTCTATGCCTGAGGCTACCAGAAGCCTGTAGGGAGGCCTGGAACAGCTCCTTTCTGAGGGCAACTTGGTCTTAGACTTTAGGCCTCCAGAGCTGTGAGACAGTAGATTTCTGTTATTTTAAGTCATCTGGTGTGTGGCACTTTGTTATGGCAGCCCTAGGAAATGACTGCACTGCCTAACCATCTCTTTTCTTCATTCCTCATTGTTCTTTTATGTAACACATTTGTATGTTGTGCCAAGTGACTTCAAGGTGGCCCTCATACACGAGGCAATGGTGTCACCACCCAGTGTGTTCATTTTGCCTGCGGCCCAGAAAGAGCTGGTGATCAAGACCGGGGAATTGCAATAGAGAAAGAGTTTAATTCACGTAGAGATGGCTCATCAGGAGACCAGAGTTGTATTATAACTCAAATCAAATTTTGGAGGCTACAGTTTTTCAAGGTTTTTTTGGCAGGCAGGGGGAATGGGTGTTGCCGATTCGTTGGGGATGCAATTCTAGGGCTACAGAAAACAGTCCTCGTGTGTTGAGTTCACCTCTGGGTTGGGGAGCCACAGACTGGCTGAGTCTCGAGCCACTTGTCCAGGTGGGTAAGTCTGAAAAAGGTCTCACACCAATCTTAGGTTCTATAATAGTGCTGTGATCTGCAGAATTGGGGAGATTGCAAATTTTCTGACCTCTGGAATAATGGCTGGTAATAGTTTACGTCTACACCTCAGCAGCAGCTAGGCTCCCCTCCTCCTCTTAACCTGGCGGCCTTTCATTCGTATTTTCATTAGTAAACCGCCTTTCATTTCAAAGGCAGTTTAGTTTTGGGGAAGGGCTATTACCATTTAAACTATAAACTAAATGTCTCCCAAAGGTAGCTTGGCCCATGCCCAGGAATGATGGAGGGCAGTTTGGAGGTTAAAGACAAAATGGGGGTTGGTTCGATCAGATCTCTTTTGCTGTCATAATCTTCTGTTATAATTTTTGCAAAGGCAGTTTCAGCAGGGCCAGTTGTCAACTCATTTAACAGGTGACGGAGGCTCAGAGGCTTTGAGGGCCTTGTGCAGGGGCCCCTTGTAGGGCAGCAATGGGGAGAGAACCAGCAATTCCCGCGGGCCCCTTCTGTGTTTTCCTCATGTCACTTTGCGGCCCCCACAGCTAGCTGAGGAATTATAGGAAGAATCAGGCAGTTAAAAGTGTGCTTTCTCTCCCGCCTCACTTCCCTGTCTCTGTGGGCTACTCAGCCACCTTAAGGAGTGTCACTGTTGGAACCAGCCTGCATGGGAGGTGGAACGTCTAGGGAAGTTGTTTCTTCCAAGGACAATGCTGGCCTTACCAGTGTGTGGCAATAAGAGACAGGATTGCTCTAGAGGCTGAAACCACCTTTGCAAAAATCATAACAGAAAATTATGACAGCGAAAGATATCAGACATAACTGACCCCATCTTGCTTCTAACCTCTCAACTGTCCTTGTTCATTCCTGGATATAGGCTGAACTAGCTTTGAGAAGGAATTTAGTGTATAGTTTATATAATAGCCCTTCCCAAAAGGCTAAACTGTTCTTGTAAAACAAATGAAAGGCCACGAGCCACCAAGTCAAGACAAGAGGGGCTAGAATTCTAAATATTACCAGCCATTATTCCGGAGGTCATAAGATTTGCAACTTCCCCAGTTACTCTTGAAGGTAACATCACTATTGTGGAGCCAAGATCTGCCTTTTGAGATGTCTTTTCAGGTTTTTACATTTCTAACAACTGGATGGCCCCACCTGGACCTGCCAGCCAGTTCTGGGGCCCCCACCCAGGAACTGACTCAGCGGAAAACAGCTTCGATGGGCCAGCCAATCAGTACTCCTGAATCGCTGGCCCCCTACTCACCAAATTATCCTTAAAAACTCTGATTCCTGAGTTTTCCAGAAGACTGATTAGAGTAACAATAAAACTCTGATCTCCCACACAGCTGGTTCTGTGTGAGTTACTCTTTCTCTGTTGCAATTCCCCTGTCTTGATAAATTGGCTCTGTTTAGGCAGGAGGCAAGGTGAACCCCTTGGGCGGTTACACGACCTCTTCTTCGGCACTGTGGGGTTTGCTGGGGCCTGAGGGGGGACAATGGGAGGGGTCTGGAGGCTGTTCCAGTGTATAAAACTATTGTGAAAGTTGGCACTTGCCCTGGTTAAGGCTTGGTCTTGGATGCTGTGGGTTCTCCTGACCTCTGGCCCCAGGTGCCCATGCAGTCTGAGGTTCTTGCAGCCAAGATCTCTGTTTCTTCCTTGTTCTGCTGTTACAACGATTCTTCCACATCATGGACATTTTGTCAGTTATGACAGGAATTTGGGGACCACAGGTAGGGACAGTCATCCTGAAAGGGATGATCTCCATTTTATAGAAGAGAAAACTGAGTCTCTCTGGGGGTGGGTCTCACAGCCATCAGGGATGACGGTGGCACTGGGAGTGGCCCTCATGGCTCTGCAGCTCTTGTGGTCACCCTGGGTTGAGGTGGGGCAGTGTCCATGTGCTTGGCCTCTTTTCCCATCGAGCGTCATTCAGAATGTGATTCCTGTGTGTGGGGTGGGGTGAGGGGAGCGAGAGCCCCAGCATAGACTCTGTGAATGCCCTCCTCTGTACACTGACTATGGAAAGTGCTGGATGCACTGAGTGTCACTAGCTAAGGTAGGGGAAGATGGAGAACTAGAGGGAGAAAAGCCAGAGTGTTTTCTGGGGAAGAGAAGAAACAGGAGGCAAAAGAACAGAAGAAAAAAGAGTGAAACTGACCTTGGGATATTAACCTATCCCTCTCATCCCTGCTTTGTCTCTGTACCGCTCCCCTCAAAGTTGAAGGAGGTGCCACTATCCCGGCCTCAGAGATGCCAGTTCCTGAGACTGCCCAGCCCTGGTTCGGCCTTAGCAAAAAGGTGTAACCAGGGGCTGCAGCTGTCCTGGAACTGTGGGAAAGCCTGGGGTCGGGTGTTGGGGGATCTGAAGCTGGGGTTGAGGAGGAGCTGATAGAAGGACTCTGGGAGGGAAGGTCCCACCTCAGCAGGGTGGGACAGGTGCCTGGCACGTCATTGTCAAAGGCGTTGGAACCAGAGTGACTCCAACTTGAATAGGGGCTGGGTGAAATGAGGCTGAGAACTGCTGGGCAGCATCGCCAGGAGGTTAAGCATTCTCAGCCACAGGATGAGACAGAAGGTCACAAGATGCAGGTCACAAAGACCCCACTGATAAAACAGGATGTGATAAAGAAGCTGGCCCAAACTTGCCAGAACCAAAATGGTGACAAAAGTGACCTCTAGTTACCCTCACTGCTGATTATACGCTGATTAGAATGCGTTAGCATGCTGGAGACACTCCCATCGGTGCATGACAGTTTACAAATGCTCGGAAGTTACCATGTACGTCTAAAATGGGGAGGAGCCCTCAGTTCCTAGGGAAATCTCTGCCCCATTTCGCAGAAAACTCATGAATAATGCACCTCTTGTTTAGCATACGATCAAGATATAAAAATAGCCAGTAGCAGCCCTCGAGGCTGTTCTGCCTATGGAGTAGCCACCCTTTTATTCCTTTACTTTTTTTTTTTTTTTGAGACAGTCTTACTCTGTTGCCTAGGTTGGAGTGCAGTGGTGTGATCTCGGCTCACTGCAACCTCTGCCTCCTGGGTTCAAGCGATTCTCCTGCCTCAGCCTCCTGAGTAGCTGGGACTACAGGTATGAGCCACCATGCCCGGCTAATTTTTGTATTTTTAGTAGAAACAGGGTTTCACCATGTTGGCCAGGCTGGTCTCAAACTCCTGACCTCAGGTGATCCACCCGCCTCAGCCTCCCAAAGTGCTGGGATTACAGGTGTGAGCCACCATGCCTGGCCTATTCCTTTACTTTTTAAATAAACTTGCTTTCACTTTACTCTGTGAACTTGCCCCAAATTCTTTCTTGTGTGAGCTCCAAGCGCCCTCTCTTAGGGTCTGGATCAGGACTTCTTTCCAGTAATATCCTGACAGTGGTTAGGGAGCAGGGCTGCTCCATTCCTGCCAGCCGGAGGCTGAACAGCAGCTTCCAGATACGCTTATGCCCTCATCCCTGGCACTAGGAATGTTCACATAGATCAAGAGGGACTTTGTCCATGCAGTTAAAGATCTTGAAGTGATTAGCCTGGCTTAGCTAGGTGGGCCCCAGGTAATCACAAAGGTTCTCATCAGAGGGACCCAGGAGTCAGAGTCAGAGGAGAAGGCAGGAAGATCCGGGAAGCACAGACTGGAGGGATATACTCACAGAGACCTGACGGCTGTGCTTTGGAGACGGAGGACGGGCCAAGGCAGGCCATGGATTGTCTTCCCCGCGCTTTGGAAGGAAACACTCCCGCTGATGCCTTGATTTTAGCCCCGTTAGCCTTATTTTGGACTTCTGACCTCCAGGACTGTAAGAAAATAATACTGTGTTGTTTTAAACCTCTGAGTTTGTGGTGATTTTTTGCATCAGCTGCAGGAAACAGAAATTGCACTGCCTAGATGGACCTCTGGCTCCCCACCACCCAGGCTGGAGTGGCAGAGGCTGCCAGGAAGAGCCAGGAAACAGGTGAACCTGAGGCCACTCCCTCCCCAGCCTGAGGCAAGCAATTCTGGGAGGCATGGGGCCGCGTGGGGTCTGCTGAGGACAGCAACCCTTCCAGGTAAGGTTGGGGTCGTCCCTGTGCCCAAGGCAGGAAGGGATCTGAAGCCCAGCCACCCCTCCCTGACCCTCAGGACACCAGCCCCAGTGCAGGGGCCCTCTAGCAGCTGCAGAGCTCCTCTAGCACCTGGTGTGGCACAGCAGCTTCCTTTATCTGATGATACTTCACTGACCACCTAATACAGGCCAGGGCTGCTGGGAGGCCAGGAATATGGCCATGAAGAGCACAGCACGATGTTCCCTCCATCATGTGTGCGTGTTCTAGTGGAGGAAGACTGACGGTAAGTAGGTAAATATATGTACATCAGGTGGTGGCAAGGGTTATGGAAAAAAAGAGCAAGAGAGGGTCATAGAAAGTGGTAGGATGGAGGGGAGGCAGGGAGGGCTGGATAGAATGCAGTTTGGGCCACGTAGATCTCTGAAGGAAGGAAGAACATTCCAGGCATAGGGACCAGGAGGACACAGGTGCCAGGACAGGAGCATGCTGGGCATTTTCAAGGACAGGATGGAACCCAGTGTGGCTGGCGTGGAGTGAGAGGTGGGGAAGGGATAGGAGCGGGAGTGTGGACGGAAGATGGCCTGGGGCCCTGCGGGCATTAGCCGGGCTCACAAGGGAACTCTTGGAGGGTTCTGAGCAGAGGAGTGAGCTGCTCTGCACATTCCAAGGGTCCCTCTAGGAGACTTGAGATACCTCCTTGCCCTGTTCTGCAGCTGCGCTGGCTGCAAGGTAGAGATTTGGCCCTCAGCTAAATTGCAGGGAAGACAGAGGAAGAGAGAGGAAGGCTCCATTCTCCTGTTTCTTGCCCATTTCTCCTCATCAGTGGAACCCTGCCTACGCATGGTCTTCTTCATTTGTATGCAGCTCCCTGCCCTCCTCAATACCTTACCAATCATTTACACTTTAGTAAAATAGAGGCTATACATCCCGTGACCCCTTCTCCAAAGTGACGAATTATGTCTCCAGAAAAGATGTGTTGAAGTCCTAACCCCCAATTACTGCAGAATTTGACGGTATTTGAAAATATGGTCATTGTAGATGAATTAGTTAAGATGAGATCATGCTGGAGTAGGATGGGCCCTTAATCCCATATGAGTGATGTTCTTTTAAGAAGATGATGTGGGCCGGGAGTGGTGGCTCATGCCTGTAATCCCAGCACTTTGGGAGGCCGAGGTGGATGGCTCAGGAGTTCGAGACCAGCCTGGACAACATGGTGAAGCCCCATCTCTATTAAAAATACAAAAATTATCCTAGTGTGGTGATGGGCACCTGTAATCCCAGCTACTCAGGAGGCTGAGGCAGAGAATCACTTGAACCCAGGAGGCAGAGGTTGCAGTGAGCTGAGATGGCACCACTCCAGTCTGGGTGACAGAGGGAGACTCTGTCTCAAAAAAAAAAAAAAAGGAAGATGATGTAAGATACAAGGGAGGAATACCATGTGAAGATGGAGGTGGAGATGGGATTAGGCAGCTGCATGCCAAGAACAAGGCCAAAGATTGCTGGAAACCACTGTGAGCTGGAAGAGGCAAGGAAGGACTCTTCCTCAGAGCCTCTAGAGGGAGCATGGCTCTGCTGACTCCTGGATTTCAGGCCTCTGGCCTTCAGAGTAATGAGAAAATGAATTTCTGTTGGTTTAAGCCACCTGGTTTGTGGTACTTTGTTATGGCAGCCCTGGAAACGAGTCCCAGGGATGTTTCTTAGGCCCTGATTTCTAATCGTAAAATTTGAGATTTTATCCCATTCAAAGAAATATCCAAAGTCTTATTAGCCTACTAGTCAGCCCTTACCTGAGGACAAAGAGCTTTGTTTCGGGGGAATCCTGGGGCTGTATGGGAATTCCGAAGGGCACATTTGGCTCAATGGCCTGGATGTCTTACCTTTGGGAAGTAGGGAGCTGGGAGGAGCCCAGCTGGACCCCTGCCCCTCTGTTGGATGGGTTTGGCTTAGGGTGTGGGTATTGGTCAGGTGTGGATACAAAGGCTTGGCCTTGCGGTGGCAGAGAAGGTTGATAAAGGGGCCTGGGGAAAATGAAATTAGATGCCAAACTTTGCCTTTTATTTATTTGCCTGAAGATTAAGCTGTCCACAGATTAATCTGCAGGTCCGTTCATAGGCCAGGGACACAAAATGATGGAGACAGAGTCCCCTTCAAACAAACACCACACATGTATGTTCACTGTGGCATCATTCACAATGGCAGAAGGTGCAGACAACCAAATGTCCATCAGTGGATGAATGGAGAAACAAACATGGCACACCCACACCATGGAACGCTCTTCAGCCATAGATGGAATGAAGTACTGCCCCATGCTACAGCACGGACCAACCTCGAAGACATCATGCTGCACGAAAGAAGTCAGCCAGAAAAGGCCACATACTGTATGATTCCTTTCGTGTAATATACCCAGAATAGGCAAAGCCGCAGAGACAGAAGACAGAGACAGAGACAGATTGTCAGGGCTTGGAGGAGGGAGAAATGGGAAGTGGCTGCTTAATGGGTATGGGTTTCCTTTGGGGTGGCGAAAATGTTCTGGAACTAGGTAGTGGTGATGGTTGTCTAACACTGGGAATGTGCTAAATGTCACTGAATTGTGCAATTGAAAATGGTAAATTTTATATTATTTTACTACAATTTAAAAAAACAGAGTGAGAGAAGACAATCAACAGAGAAACCGATATTTAACATATGCGCTATGAAGACCAAGAAGATGGGCTAAGGAGGCAGAGAGTGATGAGGAGGTGTTATTTTATGGGGTGGTCAAGGCTGGCTTTTCTGAGGAGGATGTGCAGGGAGAGCCAGGCACATGGCTGGGAGGAGACCCTTCCAGGATGTGGAGGAGGAGCAGCAAAGGCCTGGGGCAGAAGCGAGAAGGAGTGCTGGGGAACCAGCAAGAAGCTACCGGGACTGCAGCTGCAGTGGGAGGGGGCAGTGCAGGGAAGTGAAGCGGGGCGGCAGGGAGAAGAGGCCAGGCACCTGTGACCACTGTCGGGGTGGGAGCAGAGGAGTGGCGGGAAGGGTGAGCGTGGAAGCAGGAATTCAGCCAGGAGGCTGTTGTAGACAGGGATCTGTTTCTGAAGATCTATCAAGACCGGAGACGAAATGCTTGCTTCTTGCTTTGGCTGTGCTGATATTAATTACAGCTCTGCAAACGGCCTCTCTCCTGTCCTCAATTCCAGTGCTGCAGAGTTATGATTAAGCAGATCTGTCACTAAGTGAGGATTTTGTTGTGCTTTTTGAATGCAGTGCCTCGGTATGTTCATTTATTTTTTATTCCAGTTTGTATTGAACGATGTATTATATCTCACATGGTAGGTCTCCTGTGCCCCACTGCCTGGGGCTCCCTGTCCCTCTCCACCTGCTTTCTTTTCCCCCATTGTACTTACTTATCACTACCCAACACATTGGACATGCATTTGGCATGCTTGGTTTTATGTGTCAAACTTGGCTAAGCTATAAGACCCAGTTATTGAAGCAAACGCTAACCTAGTGTTGCTGTGAACGTATTTTATAGATGTGGTAAGCACTTACGATCAGCTGTCTTTAAGTAAAGGAAATTACCCTTGATAGCTTAGTGGGCCTCATCTAATCAGTGGAGAGGTTTGAAGAGCAAAACTGAAGTTTCCCTATGAAAGTAGAAATTCTGCCCCAGGACTGCAGCATCAATTCCTACATGAGTTTCCAGCCTGCTAGCCTGCTCCACAGATCTCCACAGACTTGCCAACCTTCACAACTGTATGAGCCAATTCCTGAAATAAATTCCTTTATACAGGTATGTAATATGTACACATACACACATCTATGTCATCTAGATTTAGAGCTAATCTAACTCCTGGCTCTGTTTGTCTGGAGAACCCTGACTGACACTGATGTGTTTATTTGCTTAGCATCCTCCCTACCCCAGATACAAGCTCTCTAAGGGGAAGGTCTTTTGTCTGTTTCCTTCATGCTGTGTCTGAAGTGCCCAGAACAGCAGCCGGCAATAGGAGGTGTTCAGTCGATATTGTACAACGGATCTTCATAATTCTTACTTGTGTGGTTGTTGACTCTGTCTGAAATTCAAGAAAGAAGAAAATAAGAAAAAAGAATAAAAGCACACTGGTCTTATCTGAGGCTGGGGATTTCCCAGTTGGGCCCAGCGTTGTGGATTCTGCAGTTGAGTGTGTGTCTGTTTGCGGCTGAACGAAAGCTGTGGCAGTGAGGAGAGGTTGCAAATTTAAACTCAAGTTCAAGTTCTCCTAGCAACATGCACACCCCCGCTGCTGGCTGGTGTAATCCAAGACCCAGACACATGCAGCTGGGACAGTTCGGGTTGCTAGGAGAACAATGACTCTCCTGCTTCCAGAGCTCGTAGGTGACTGCGGGATTACCAGAGGCGCACAAAGTGGGTGTTGCCCTTTGTTTCCCAAGTAATTGTTTTAAAGCAAGGTGAGGGGGAGCCTGGGGAGGGGTAGAATAAGAGAGAAATCATGAACCCTGATTGGTGTTTGTTGGTTTGTTTGTTTAGGAACTAGAAGTTAGTGAAAAGCCTCTTGTTTCAGAATGTGTCCCAAATGGGTTTACAATTAGTGACAGAATCTGTAGGAGCTTATGAAACAACCAATTCCCCACACTGTTTGGCTCTCAGCATCCACAGACCATCTGGATCAGCTGAGCTTGAAGTGTGGGGGCGTGCATTGGGGGCGGGGTCCAGAAACAAAAAAGATCAAGCTGGCATCAGTTGGGGCGGGAGAGGGATTTGGGTTTTCAGATTTTGCTTTCGCTTAATTACATTCGAAGGCTGTCCTGATCCTTATTCCCCTTCCCCATTGTTTCTGCCCTGTCAGCGGGGTTGACCGGCTGAAAACAAACCAGACCACCCAGGCAGCCAGAAGAACTCGTGCCTGTCCTGGCAGCCCTGACTCTGACTCTGGACGGGTGGTGTTAGGTGGTTGGGGGATGGGAGAATAGGGGAGCAGGGCCAAGGACAGTAATATCCCTGGCCACTCTTCATATATGTTGTCACCAATGCTCAAAGCCCTCCATGCCACCACTTCCATCCTGCAAAGGAGGAAGCTGAGCTGCCAAGGAGCGGCGGAGCTCAGAGCAGCACCAGCTCCGTCTCTCCCGAAGACCACCTTCTTTCTCCCATGTCTGCTTGCAGGATTTCATGATGAGACATCATCTGCTACAGGATTTGCAGGGAAACATGGAGTATCACTTTGGGCCTATTTTCTAAGAGAATGGCCTGAAGAGAATAGATTCAAGTTTCCTCCCAGAAAAGCCTCTGCTTCAGGAGCACGTAGCAGAAAAAATACAATATGTTCACAAAACAGGTTTGATTCTCCTGCTGGACACATGGAAAGGCTATCCTTTTTTTTTTTTTTTTTTTTTTCCTGAGATGGAGTCTTGCTCAGCCACTCAGGCTGGACTTGCAGTGGTGTGATCTCAGCTCACTGCAACCACTGCCTTCTGGGTTCAAGCGATTCTCCCATCTCAGCCTCCCAAGTAGCTGTGATTACAGGCACCCGACATCATGCCTGGCTAATTTTTGTATTTTAGTAGAGACAGGGTTTCACCATGTCGGCCAGGCTTGTCTTGAACTCCTGAACTCTTCCCGCCTCGGCCTCCCAAAGTGCTAGGATTACAGGAATGAGCCACTGCACCCAGCTGGAAAAGTTATCTTTCTGAGCTTCCACTGCTGTAAGGTGGGGTCATAGTATTAGAGTAGGTAGCTAAGCAGAAATGAGCAGGGCAGGAGAGGACCCCCCACCGCCCACAGCAATGTCAGGCAACCATCAGATGATGGTCAGGCAGTTGTTAACTGTCTATCTAAAATAATAATTGGGCATAGCTGGCACCAAGGAAAGGAAGTCTCCCAGTAGAAAACACCTGAAGCTGGTGAGCAGCAGCTTCCTGGGAAGATCTCAGGAGCTGGGCGAGTGGGCTCAAGCATACGCATTAAGAGGCAAAATGACAGAGTTTAACCTGTATGTGACCTTCCTCTAGGAACACTCGACTGGTAAGGGGAGAAATGCCTCAAATGAGCATGTGCACAACTTCAGTAAACATGCTGTGCATGTGGCCCCTCCCAAGTGCCGGCAGGCCACCAGGCAAGTGGGCAGCCCTGGACAGCCCGCCCCTGGGGAAGAATCAAGGGAGGAGAAACAGAAACCCTGGAACCGTGTCAATATATAAAACCCCAAGTCAAGGGCTGAATGGCACACTTGGATCTCTCAAGTCACCCGCTTGGCCCCCTTCCAAGTATACTTTACTTCCCTTTGTTCCTGCTCTAAAACTTTTTAATAAACTTTCACTCCTGCTCTAAAACTTGCCTCGGTCTCTCCCTCTGCCTTAAAACTACTTCTGCCCCTCAGCCGAATTCTTTCCTCTGAGAGGACAAGAATCAAGCTGCTGCACACCCCTGCAGATTCACCGCTGCTAACAATGGGGCTGGTTTTCTGGCCCGCGGAAGGTGGGCTAAAGGGATGAGGAGCCCTGCCTGGCACGGTCCTAAAACCTGCCAGACCATCCTCCCTCTGTTCTCTTCCCGTCTGCTTGTTGGATGCAGGAGACCCAGGGTGGGACTCCAAGGCCCTGAAAGACAGTGGAGCTACTTGGGAGGAGCCTGGGTCCCCGAATGCCTTAGTGGAGTAGAATGTCCCCTACACTCAACTCGTATTGGACTCCGAAGGCAAAACTCGCCTTTGCTGTGTTGAGCCACTAAGCTTTGGGGGGCATCTGAAACAGGCTGTGCTGACTAATACCGAGCAGACAGGAGGGCATGGGAGATGACCAGTTTTGTGGGCTGGGGGAGAGGCAGTGGGATTTGGTGGAGGTGTTTCCATGAGGAGGCAGAAAGGAGACTCCTGGGGATAGAAAGGTGAAGTGGAATGTGCTACCCTAAATTGAGAAAAGAGAGCCAGTGTGTGTGCACCCTCTCATATTTGTAAATTAGAGTTAACACCTCTGGTGGGGCCCTCTGTAAACTGTAAATACAGATAATAATGAAGGTTTGAATTGCATACTCACTTTCTAAGTGCTTTAGATGGATGATCTCATTTAACCCTCATAATATCCCAATGAGGTGGGAACTATTAATATCAACCTCATTTTAGAGGTGAGAAAACTGACCCCAGCAGAGATGAAGCACTTTCCCCAACACCACTAGAAAGCAAGTGGCAGAGCCAGGCTGGAGTTGAGGTGTCCAGGCTCTTGAACCTGCCTCTTAACCACGATGTCTGTCTCTATGGACTACGCACTAACAGTTTTCTAATGAGGACGAAGAATTCTGCTGTTTTACCTGGTTGTGTGAAATAAAGCAGGAATTTGGCTGGCTTAAGTGTTCTAGGTTGCTAAAGAAGCCATGCCATTCAATCGTCTCTGAAACGGTGCTGTATATTCCTGGAAGCATCCTAGAGGGAACAGGGAGTGGTTGGCTGATGGGGGAAAATGAGGGTCGAGAATGGGGGAGGCCAGACTGCATTATTTGTAGGCTCAGAGGAAGGGTCCTGAGTGGAGGGCTGAAGGAGCCACCATGGCTAGACCCATGCTCTTCTGAGCCTGGTGCCATCCAGGAGTGCGTATCACTGCTGGGACTGGCCAGCCCTGGCACATCTGGAGAAGGGACCGTTGGTGGGAAGAGACCTGGGACACCCTCTCCAGACTGTGTCCTTCAAAGGTGGGAAACGTATCCTATACACCTTTTTTTTGAGACGGAGTTTCACTCTTCTTGCCCAGGCTGGAGCGCAATGGCATGATCTTGGTTCACTGCAACCTCCACCTCCTGGGTTCAAGCGATTCTCCTGCCTCAGCCTCTCAAGTAGCTGGGATTACAGGTGCGCACCACCACACCCAGCTAGTTTCTGTATTTTTGGTAGAGACAAGATCTCACCATGTTGGCCAGGCTGGTCTCAAACTGCTGACCTCAGGTGATCCATCCACCTTGGGCTCCCAAAGTGCTGGGATTACAGGTGTAAGCCAACACACCCGGCCTCCTATACATCTTTATATCTTATACAAGAGAGGTGTTGAATCCACATAGCAAATCCTTAGCAAGGGCCTACTATGTTCCAGGAGATGTACTAGATGCTGTGATAGTGAACCATGGCATGCCTCCTTCCTCATGGACCTTTCGGTCTAGAATCTTCATTGGAGGAGGAGCTGAAGATCATAGGCACTATAGAGGTGGGGCTAGGATGGCAAAAGGGCTCAGAAGTTCAGAAACCTCCAAAGGTAAGCCATACAGTTTGACTGGGATGGGGTTGTTTACTCGCAGGTGTTTTCAGACAACTGGAAGCTGTTCCTAATGGCAATTTGTCCACAAGAACTTATACAGTGCATTTTAGAGTTGCGGGAGAGTGAAGGAGCCCTCACCTGGGCTGGCTTCCCCCAGGGAGCCAGAAGGGGAGCTCTTGAGTGGGAATTTGGATAACTCATTTTTAGGACCAGCAGAAATGATGCCCAGAGTAGGGTCTTTCCATTTTCAATGTCACTTTGCATGAACAGCTACTTGAGAGGCTGAGGCAGGAGAACTGCTTGAACCTGGGAGGTGGAGGTTGCAGTGAGCCAAGATCATTTGGGATTAATTAAATCTACATTTAATTTTCTCAGTGCCACAGGCACTCAGATGGAGCTGAAACCTTGCATTGAATTAGGAAGAGAAGAAAAATCACTGGTGGGTCTAGAGCCTGCAGACATGGTTTGCTGCTGGGACACTGCGTGGAGGCAGCTGTGCTTTTCCTCACTGTCTCTCATGCTTCCTTGGACAGCAGCTTTCGGTAGTGTAAGTGTTGGATGCTCAACTGATCTTTGGCCTTAGGGTGCGGGCAGACTTGGTGTCCTCATTCCTTCAACAGATGTGCTCCGAGTGGGAACAGCCTCCCTGTGTCAGGGATGTGTCTGTCCCCTGCTCATGCAAGCAGTGCTGGGAGTGCAGAGGCAATGTGGGTGGGAGCTTGCTCATTTTCTTCATATTTCCTTTAAGCTCTGAGACCCCCACGCACTCTCCACATCAGGTTTAATGCAACTCACACAGACTTACAGATGAGCAGGGCAGAATTCCAAAAATATCCCTCTGTGGTCACCTCTCCTAAGCTCCAGCCCTCTGTTCCTAGTTGCTTTCTAGATGTCCTGCAACACTTCCCAATCATTATGTCCTCCTTTCACTCCACCACCATTTATTGAGTCTTCTCTGTGCCAGGCCTTGCTAGTGGTGAAGAATAAAGAGTCGAAGAAGAGCTAGCCGTGCATCAGTTCAAATGGCCACCTCCTTCCTCCACTGGACCAAGCATTCCTTGCTCCACAGCGAGTTCTCAGCACCTGGGAGTTAGAACATAGTAGGTGCTCAACAAATATTGTTGCATACATGTTGGATAAACTAAACACCTGTCTTCAAAAGGCTTTGGGAAGATTGGGGAAACAGAAGTGAACCAGTAACTGCAGTTCACCCAGCACAAGTGTTAGGATGGAGGTGAGTGAGAAACTGTACTGGAGAGGAAGAAGGGCATTTGACTAAGTCTGACTGTGGGACTCCGGGGCTGCTTCTAGGAGGAGGCAATGCTGGAGCTGAGAACTGAAGAATAAGTGAGAGAGCCTGGTGAGGAAGGGGAGGGGAGCTGGGGGAAGGATATTCCAGCTGTTGACTATAGCAGCCCAGGGACACCACTGCTGGTGTATTCTGGGAGCAGTGGTAGTAGGTGAGGTGGAGAGGTCTGGGGTAGGTGGCCAGGCTCATTTTTCTGCAAACCAGCCCCGCCTTCCTCATCTTTCCAGGTTCTCTGGAGGGCACCCTCATTGTCCTGTAGCTGTTAGAGCAATCTTCCGCAGTCCAGCTTGTCTCTTCCTTGGGATGAAGCCCTCCAGGTTCCATGCTCGCTCCACCTGGGACCTCTGGTCTAGCTCCACCACCCTGCCCTTACGTTCTGCTTGCCTGGGTTGCTGTCTCTGCATTCTAACTGGTCCTCCCGTCCCTTGTTTGACTCCAATTCATCCTGCACACTTCTGCCAGAGTCATCCTTTTAGCACTCAGATCCTTCCCTTGCTCAATAACTTTCAGTGGCTCCCAGGTATCTACTAAATTAGGTGAAAACTTTTTTTTTCTTTTTTTTAAGAGAAGAGGTCTCATTGTCACCCAGCCTGAAGTGCAGTGTCACAGTCACAGCTCGCTGTAACCTTGAACTCCTGGGTTTGTTACATAGATATACACGTGTCATCATGGTTTGCTGCACCCATCAACCCATCATCTACATTAGGTATTACTCCTAATGCTATCCCTCCCCTTGCCTCCCACCCCCCAGCAGGCCCTGGTGTGTAACGTTCCCCTCCCTGTGTCCATGTGTTCTCATTGTTCAACTCCCATGTACGAGTGAGAACATGCAGTGTTTGGTTTTCTGTTCCTGTGTTAGTTTGCTGAGAATGATAGTTTCCAGCTTCATCCATGTCCCTGCAAAGGGCATGAACGCATCCTTTTTTATGGCTGCATAGTATTCCATGGTATATATGTACCACATTTTCTTTGTCCACTCTATCATTGATGGGCATTTGGGTTGGTTCCAAGTCTTTGCTATTGTGAACAGTGCTGCAATAAACATACGTGTGCATGTGTCTTTATAGCAGAATGATTTATAATCCTTTGGGTATATACCCAGCAATGGGATTGCTGGTTCAAATGGTATTTCTGGTTCTAGATCCTTGAGGAATCGCCACACTGTCTTCCACAATGGTTGAACTAATTTACACACCCACCAACAGTGTAAAAGTGTTCCTATTTCTCCACATCCTCTCCAGCACCTGTTGTTTCCTGACTTTTAATGATCACCATTCTGTCTGGCATGGGATGGTATCTCGCTGTGGTTTTGATTTGCATTTCTCTAGTGACCAGTGATGATGAGCTTTTTTTCATATGTTTGTTGGCTGCATACATGTCTTCTTTTGAGAGGTGTCTGTTCATATCCTTTGCCCACTTTTTGATGGGGTTGTTTGTTTTTTTCTTGTAATTTGTTTGAGTTCTTTGTAGATTCTGGATATTAGACCTTTGTCAGATGGGTAGATTGCAAAAGTTTTCTCCCATTCTGTAGGTTGCCTGTTCACTCTGATGATAGTTTTGTTTGCTGTGCAGAAGCTCTTTAGTTTAATTAGATCCCATTTGTCAATTTTGCCACCAGATTTCTATGGAATCCTATGTGTCTTTCTTTCTCTCTTTTTTTTTTTTTTTGAGATGGAGTCTCGCTCTGTCACCCAGGCTAGAGTGCAGTGGCGCGATCTGGGCTCACGGCAAGCTCTGCCTGCCGGGTTCACACCATTCTCCTGCCTCAGCCTCCTGAGTAGTTGGGACTACAGGCACCCTCTGCCATGCCTGGCTAATTTTTTTTTTTTTTTGTATTTTTAGTAGAGACAGGGTTTCACCATGTTAGCCAGGATGGTCTCGATCTCCTGACCTTGTGATCCGGATTACAGGTGTGAGCCACTGTGCCCGGCCTCTATGTGTCTTTCAAGGCCAGTGTTAAACTCTGCTGTCTCTGTGAAGCCTTTCCCAACTCCCTGCTGAAGCCATATTCTAGCTCTTCCCTCCTCCTTCAGCACTGTGCTAGCCTCCCTGCTGAGCTGGAGGGTGACGGCTCCTTATCAAAGCTATTGGCAGTACTGAGGTGCTAATCCATGTGTAAGGGCTAGGGCATCCAGGCAGACCTAGACCCTAGCAACCACTACCTGCAAAGTCCCAGAGGGAGCCCTAGAGGAAGAATAGAGGAGGAAGTTACCTTTGCTGGTAGCTGGGCTTGGACCATAAACCCCATGCAGAGAACTGGGGTCAGCTGGGCTGAGTATGGGGGCCTTGTTCTCCCCAAATCTCTGCTCTTCTTGTGCTCTAGCCAGCCACATGGAAGGACAGTGCCTCAGCCTGGGCCCATGAAGTGCATCTGCTGGGTGAACAGAGAACCTCTGCAGCCACATCCTCACCTTATCTTTTATGCATAGTGACCACACCCACTTGCAAATATGTCAGTGTCCTGAAATCTGGCCAACCAGATGAGTGCTCTTCTTCCTTGGGTCAGAATGAAAGGCGGGGTGAGGGAGTCTTGAGATCTTCTCATCCTGCCTTTGAAGTCCCTCAATACCCAGCACAGTGCTGAAGCCAGAGTAAGAGCAACAGGGAATTGTTGAATTAATTTGAAACCAATACTGCTACCATGGGACTGGGTCTGCCCCTCACCTCAGAATCCAGGACCTGGAACTTCTAAACAGGGTGAGAATTGACATCAGAGTGTTGTCCACTTGGCTGCTAGGCGTCTCATCCCTCTGCCTGCCTCTGTGCGAGTGCACTTAGACAGTTGAGCTCAGTAAAATCCAACAACCCACGCGGCTTGGGGGACTCAGAAGAGATGTCTGTCAAAGCTCCCTCCCAGAGATTCTGGCACTCTGGAGGACCACAGAGGAAATAGATATTGCATGGTACCATGTGATGCAAGGAGGAAGAAAAGCCTGAGAAACAGAACCAACTGGGACAAAAACACTGTGAAGCAGAAATACACAGGCTGTGATGGTGTACGCGCCCCTCTCTACTTAGGAAGGAAGACAGTAAGAGAGGGGGAGGGAAAAGGAGGGGGTTGCTAGGATCTGCACAGGATCCTGCATGTCAGAAAGGACTTTTAGGGCTGGGCGCAGTGCCTTACGCCTGTAATCCCAGCGCTTTGGAAGGCCGAGGTGGGCGGATCACGAGGTCAAGAGATCGAGACCATCCTGGCCAACATGGTGAAACCCCGTTTCTACTAAAAATACAAAAATTAGCTGGGCGTGGTGGCAGGCACCTGTAGTCCCAGCTACTCGGGAGGCTGAGGCAGGAGAATGGCATGAACCGGGAGTCGGAGGCTGCAGTGAGCCGAGATCGTGCCACTGCACTCCAGCCTGGTGACAGAATGAGACTGTCTCAAAAAAATACAAAAATTAGCTGGGCGTGGTGGCAGGCACCTGTAGTCCCAGCTACTCGGGAGGCTGAGGCAGGAGAATGGCATGAACCGGGAGTCGGAGGCTGCAGTGAGCCGAGATCGTGCCACTGCACTCCAGCCTGGTGACAGAGTGAGACTGTCTCAAAAAAAAGGACTTTGAGGAGCTGTGTTAATCAGAGGAGCTGAAATCCCTCATTCGGGTCCGCCCTGCCATGCCCTGCCCTGCCCTGCCAGGTGCTGGGCCCCTACTCAGCTTGCCCCAATCCTCTCTCCTGAAGCAGGTGTTCTCGCTTTCCCCGCAGCTGCTACCCATGGTACACAGGCAGTGAGGGAATGCTGTTTGGCTCGCTGCTGTATTTTGGGGGTAGAGGTTGGGCCAGGGCTGCCTCCCTCCCTCACTCTGGGGTCAGTTCTCATCCTGCCTTGAGATTCCAGGTCTGAAATCTGAAGTGGGGGACAGCTTTGTTCCCATGATACTGGGCCAATAGTCAGGGGCCTGGGTTCCACTGCTGTGGCTATCAGAATGGGGTCTGCAGGTGGATTTGTTCTTGTGCAAGGAATACCCCGTACAAGTGGGCAGGCGGAGGCGTTCATGCGCACCCTGGATAGATGCTGGTGGCTGTTGGGACGTCCTGGGTCACTGTGAGGTTCTGTGATTCTGCTTTTGAAGTAGATCAAGTAGGATCCTAGTTAACTTTTGGCTTCTCCTTTGTCCTCCAAACGTCTTTGGGGATTGTAATGTCTATTCTACTGGTTTCCTGAAGAGCGAGCTGCCTTCTAAATTTTATATAGTAAAATCCTTAAGATCATTTAAATTTCCCATATGGAACTTTGTATTTTTGGATCTCAACTGCATGCTCCTTTCTTTCCCCTCCAAACAAAAGTCTCTTGTTTGAGGAGTTTTTAATGTCAGAACTTGAGGGGCTTACTCTTTAAGTAAGTGTATTTGTAATTTCTTGTATTCACCCGGTTACTAAAGCCATCACAGATCAGAAACTTTGAATACCATGGGTTTTGGTCTTCAAAATGCTTTTGTCAGCATTATTTTGTGCAAGCCTCACCTCCCCCACCTCCGGAAAGGAGGTTGGGTAGATTTTTATTTTTATCATCATTTTTCCGCAGATGGGAACATCGAGAGCACAGATGGGCTGGGGCACACGTAGAGTCAGGGCAGAGCTGGGATTAGAACCTGGACTCTACGCCAATGCTATTCCCTAGAGACCCCAGCCAGGGAGCGAGGCGCTTCTCCAGCGTCAGGGTGTAGAGTCCCGTCTTTGTCTTCTCATCAGCCCAGAGCTGTGGCGCTGTGGGTGTAATGCGGTCGGTACAGGGAAGCCAGAGATTCCAGGAGCAGGAACCTCAGACTCATGCCAAATATTGTCCTATGGGAGGGGTCACCTGGGGCCGGAGATGTCTAACCCACAGGGAGAAAAGGGCCCCTGCAGGCTCTGTGCAGCGGCGCCCTTGCAGCCCTGCCCACGGATCACTGCTTCCTGGACTGAATGAATTGGTCTATGACCTACAGACTAGCAGTCTCTTTGGTGATACGCCCTTCCTTCCACTTTCTCTCCCTTTTGTCAGCCGCAGCACCCTCTGGGCCTCCAGGCTCTTGTAGGCCGCCTCCGCCGCCGATTCCGGAGGTGGCCACTGGGTGGCGCCCGCGGCATGCAGGCCGGGCCTTTGGTCTGACTAGGGTGGCGCGTCCAGCCTGCAGCCTCCCGGACCCCCAGCCCGCTGCGGGGCTGCTGGGGCCGCTTCCGCGAGCCTGGGGGCCTGGCGGAGCTGGACGAGGCTCAGGGTCACTTACAGAGAGACACAGGTGGGTGGGTGGGGACGCTGGAGGTGGGACGGGGTGGGGAGAAGAGGGGGACGCTCGGAGCTCTGACAAGGCGGTGGTTCTTTACCCCAGGGAAACCCTCTGGGGTGGAAAGGGCTGAACAGTTACCTTGAAAGAGCAGAGGAGAAAATGGTCTCTGCCCACAGGCAGAGTGATCTGGGGAGCGGAGGGCGGGGTGGGGGTGTCTTCCTTATCATTTAACACACGTAGCGCTTACTGCCTGCCAGGTACTTCACAAATGTTAACTCATTTAATTCTCAGGACAACCCCACAGACCCCGTTTTACAGCGGAGGACGCAGAGGCACAGGTTACCTCGTAAGTAGCAGAACCTGGACTCTACCCCGGGTGGCCCAGCTCTCCTGCGGCCTCCTCTCCCTCCTCCTAGGGTGGGTAGAAGGTGCTGGAGGGAGGCAGGTGTACACCCTCAGCGTTTATGGCCTCCTGCTTCATTCACTAGCTCATTCATTCACTCAACAAATCTTGGTGTGGGGCTTCCTGCTGCCCAGGTGTGGTGCTTGCACTTGGGCTACCATGGTTAGTGAAGTCAGCCACAGCCCTTGTCTTTGTGGAGCTGGTGAGGGAGATGGAGATTAATCAACTCATCACACTAACCACATTCTCCAGATGAGCGTTCTAGAGAAAGGAACGCGCTCTCCCTCGCAGCCCCCTCTTCCTCCTCCTGCACTCTGTCCCTCCCATCCCAGGCCCACTGGCTTATCTGGCCCAGATGTGTCTGCTGAGATGCTAGCTCAGAGCTGAAGGGTGGACGGTGACTTGACTGCGTTGCACAGCCCTTGGGGACTCCCAAGGCAGACCACATCCATTGTCTTTTTTGGTCTTGTCCAGGGCAAGCTGCTGTGAGTCTCTTGGGGAGGCAGCCTTTTTAGAAGGAGTGGGCAGTTCATTTCAGATAATGTTCTAGGGGGGACTGGAGAGAGTCTTTAGTTTAAAGCTGGAAACTGAATCCAGGCTGTCACCTGCTTTGTAGTGTTTGCCGATTTCTGTGACCCATCTGTTGGTAGGTTTCAAGCCACCAGTGAGATACCACAGAGCAAACAGTTGGGAAGAGAGGCCCAGAAGTGACTCTCATGGGACTGTGTGGCGCTCCAGCACTCCTCTGGCAGTGTCTCTTCCTAGTTGTATGACCTGAGGCAGTGATTTCACCAATGTAACCTCACTTTCTTCTCCTGTAAATTGGGCCAACACCACCTCTCCCAGGCTGTTGGTGTGAGGATTAAATGACTAAGTGTTGTCTCCCACTTACTATACCCAGCTCATTTAATCCTTAGAATGGCCTTACACTTTCTAATTATTTGGTTTTATGTCAGTTTTTTCCAATGAACTGTGAACTCTTTAAAGGCAGGGACCATGTCACATTTATCTTTGTATCCCCAGTGTCTAGTACAGAGCTTGGCACATAGTAGGTACTCAATAAATGTGTCCCTTTCAAACCCAAAGCTATGGTCTTGTGTGAGTGAAACCTGTGGTCCACCCCTCAGCCCGGGCCTTCTCTGTGAGCCTGGGGAGGGTGGACCTGCGGACCCTTGCACGGATCCTTCCCAAGGAGCCCACGTGGCTGGGTGAGATTTCAGCTTTTCAAAGTCCTTCCTGGGAACCACATGTCATCTGAGGGCTGGCTGTCGGAGGATCACCCTGAGCACATTCCCTGGGCACCTGGAGCCCCCCTGCCCTGGCCTGCAGTCTCTATATCTATAGAGGACAGTTTAGGGGCAGGGTCTGTTTCACAGACATGAGCAGGTCGCTGGCTCCTCCCAGCTTCTCAAAATTTCTGGAACAGCGTGTAGGGAACACCAAGGTAATGACGCCATCACCCAAACATGTGCCTATACATGGGAAAGGAGCCACCCTGGTCCTCTCCCCATGAAGCATAGAATCCATCCTCAGTCCTGCCAGCCCTAGCTCGGATGCGGCTTGAAAACCTCCCTGTGAGCTTCCACTGGTGAGATGGGCCCTCCTCACGTCTGTGTTCCCTGACACCTTAGCTGCTGCCAGAGGCCCCAGCTTGGCACTACACCCTGCCGCCATGAGTTGCACACCCTTGCACCCTTGCTTCCCTTTCTGTTATCCAATCACTCCTCTGTCTCTAGGGCTGTGTCCCCGAGTAAGGGGCTGCATGGCCTGGTGAGCAGAGAAAAGAGCTGCAGGGAGGCTGTTGGCTCTCTGCAGGAGGCTGCAGTAATCATGCTCTTTCTTACTTTCCACACTATTTGCTTCTCACCACCCACGCTAGCTCCTCCCCACAATATCTGCTCAGTGGAGGATGCAAATGCTGTTCTCTAGGGTGGGCCTGGAGCATCTCACATCTCCAAGCCCTACAGGTTTCTTCTCCCAAGCAGCCCATTCCCCTCTCCCTCCTTCATCAGCATAGTGGCCAGGTGTCTTTAACACCTCTTGACCTGTGTACACGGTAACCCATTAGTCTATAAGTCCTGTTGAGCCCACCCTCACTGTTGATTAATTGTGTGCTCCTCTCTCTGTACCCATCACCACTGATTTCTCTGGTCAATTCTTACCTGGATGATTGCTGTGAATTCTTTTTTTTGTTTGAGATGGAGTCTCGCTCTGTCACGCAGGCTGGAGTGCAGTGGCACGATCTCGTTTCACTGGAACCTCTGCCTTCTGGGTTCCATATTGCTGTGAGTTCTTAATGGGGTCCTCCTATCTTTAGTCCTTCCCCAGCCTCTACATTTAAGTATGTTCTCCAATGTAAATCATTTGTTTATTCTTTCCTTCCATCAATAAATGTGCCAGATACTGTTCCAGGCAGGGGGTAGATGGCTGTGGGCAAGGCAGGATCTCGAGTGTCCTTGGGGCGCCTCTGTCCACGGCCTTCTGGGGGTTTCCAGAACCATGAGGCTAAGGCATATATCCCACAGTTGGCATTTGGAGCATGTCAGTATCAGTCCTGGACTCTTTTTTTGCAGCCCCTTGTTTTCCATTGCCTGCCTGTGAGCTCAGCTTTGGCCTTGCTGACCACTCTGCCTTCTCTAAACACGTGATGCAATGTCTTAGGTCTGGAGTACCCTTCTTTGCCTTTCCATCTACTCCCTGGCCTCCAGCTCCAACACAGCCTGCACAGTGCCTCACACATGGCTGGTGCTCCCTAACAAGCATTGACTCAAATGGGATTGATGGACTGGGAAAAACAAAGGAGACCCTCTGTTTGCAAAACTGAGCTGAGAGTCCCCTGATCTAACCACCTGAGGTCCTGGGGGTTGCCTCTTCATTGTCTTTGTCCAAGCTTTAATCAAAGTTGGATTCTGTTTACCTCCCTAGAAACTGTCTTGGTAAGTCCTATGTAAGTGTTTGCTGTTACTGTTGTTAGAAGCTGACTGCCATATCCTTAAAACTTCTTAAAGAACTTAACGTCCTTGTAATATGGTTTGGCTCTGTGTTCCCACCCAAATCTCATGTTGTAGCTCCCATAATTCCCCATGTTGTGGGAGGTACCAGGTGGGAGATGATTGAATCATGGGATAGGTCTTTCCTGTGCTGTTCTTGTGATAGTGAATGGGTCTCATGAGATCTGATGGTTTTAAACATGGGAGTTTCTCTGCACAAGCTCTCTTTTTGCCTGCTGCCATCCATGTAAGATGTGACTTGCTCCTCCTTGCTTTCCGCCATGATTGTGAGGCTTCCCCACTCACGTGGAACTGTGAGTTTCCTATTGAACCTCTTTCCTTTGTAAATTGCTCAGTCTTGGGTATGTCTTTATCAGCAGTGTGAAAACAAACTAATAGAGTAAGTTGGTACCAGTAGAGTCGGGTGCTGCTGAAAAGATACCTGAAAATGTGGAAATGACTTTGGAACTGGGTAACAGGCAGAGGTTGGAACAGTTTGGAGGGCTCAGTAGAAGACAGTAAAATGTGGGAAAATTTGGAGCTCCCCAGAGACTTGTTGAATGGCTTCGACAAAAATGCTGATAGTGATATGAACAATAAGGTCCAGGCTGAGGTGGTCTCACATGGAGATAAGGAACTTGTTGGGAACTGAAGCAAAGATGAGGAACTTGTTATGTTTTAACAAAAAGACTGGCGGCATTTTGCCCCTACCTTAGAGATTTGTGGAACTTTGAACTTGAGAGAGATGGTTTAGGGTATCTGGCAGAAGAAATTTCTAAGCAGCAAAGCATTCAAGAGGTGACTTGGGTTCTATTAAAGACATTCCATTTTATAAGGGAAGCACAGCATAAAAGTTAGGAAAATTTGCAGCCTGACAATGCCATAGAAAAGAAAATCCCATTTTCTGAGGGGATATTCAAGCTGGCTGCAGAAATTTGTGTAAGTAAACAGGTGCCGAATGTTAATCCCCAAGACAATGGGGGAAAATGTCTCCAGGGCATGACAGAGGTCTTCACAGAAGCCTCTCCCATCACAGGCCTGGAAGCCTAGGAGAAAAAAGAGGTTTCGTGGGCTGGGTCCAGGGCCCCTGTGCTGTGTGCAGCGTAGGTACTTGGTGCCCTGCATCCCAGCTGTTCTAGCCATGGCTGAAAGGGGCCTACTTAGAGCTTGGACTGTGGCTTCAGAGGGTGCAAGCCCTAAGCCTTGGTGGCTTCCATGTGGTATTGAGCCCACAAGAGCCCACAAGTCAAGAACTGGGGTTTGGGAACTTCTGCCTAGATTTCAGAGGATGTATGGAAACACCTGGATGTCCAGGCAGAAGTTTGCTGCAGGAGCAGGGCCCTCATGGAGAACTTCTGCTAGAGCAGTCCAGAAGGGAAATGTGGGTTGGGAGCCCCGACACATTCCATACTGGATCACCGCCTAATGGAGCTGTGAGAAGAAGGCCGCTGTCTTCCAGACCCCAGAATGGTAGATCCACTGACAGCTTGTACCAGGTACCTGGAAAAGCCACAGACACCACCAGCCCATGAAGGCAGCCAGGAGGGAGGCTGTACCCTGCAAAGCCATAGAGGTGGAGCTGCCCAAGACCATAGGAACCCACCTCTTACACCAACATGACATGGAATCAAAGGAGATCATTTTGGAGCCTTAAAATTTGACTGCCCTGCTGGATTTTAGACTTGCATGGGGCGTGTAGCCCCTTTGTTTTGGCCAGTTTCTCCCATTTGGAATGGCTGTACCCCCACTGTATCTGGGAAGTAACTAACTTTGCTTTTGATTGTATAGGCTCTTAAGTGGAAGGGACTTGCCTTGTCTCAGATGAGACTTTGGACTGTGGACTTTTGAGTTAATGCTGAACTGAGTTGAGACTTTGAGGGACTGTTGGGAAGGTATGAATGATTTTGAAATGTGAAGATATGACATTTGGGAGGGGCCGGGGTGAAATGATATGATTTGGCTCTGTGTCCCCACCCAAATCTTATCTTGTAGCTCCCATGATTCCCACATGTTGTGAGAGAGACCCAGTGGGAGATGATTGACTCATGGGGGCGGGTCTTTCCTGTGTTGTTTTCATAATAGTGAATGGGTCTCATGAGATCTGATGGTTTTAAAAATGGGAGTTTTTCTGCACAAGCCCTCTTTTTGCCTGCTGCTATTCACATAAGATGTGACTTGCTCCTCCTTGCCTTCCACCATGATTGTGAGGCTTCCCCAGTCATGTGTAACTATAAGTCCAATAAACCTCTTCCTTTTGTAAATTGCCCAGCCTTGGGTATGTCTTTATCAGCAGCATGAAAATGGACTAATACACCTTGTCATGAAAGTATGATTGTGGCTGGGCATGGTGGCTCATGCCTATAATCCTAGCACTTTGGGAGGCCAAGACAGGAGCATTGCTTGAGCCCAGGAGTTTGAGACCCCAGCCTGCACAACATAGTGAGACACCATCTTTACCAAAACTTAGGTAGGAATGGTGGTGCAAGCCTGTGGTCCTAGCTACTTGGGAAGCTGAGGTGGGAGGATCACTTGAGCCCAGAAGTTCAAGGCTGCAGTGAGCTATGATCATACCACCGCACTCCAGCCTGGGTGACAAAGACTCTGTCTCTTAAAAAAAACAAAAAGCAAAAAAGAGTAACCAAAAAATAAAAAGTTGAAGAAGAAGGGAAGAAAACATTGGGAATGCCCCACTGGCTGGGAAACTTTTATCAGTCAATCGCAGACACTGAAGGCTAAATTGCAGCTCCATTTTTTAGGTTACTTACTTTTCCTCTCTAGGCCTTATTTCGATCTACTTCTGAGAACTAAAGGAGACAACTCATGTAAACAAGCTTAGAATAGTGCCCATATGGTGAGTGCTCAGAAAATGTTAGTGAGACACAAATCCAAACACCTCATAGCAGCCTGGAGGCAGGGACACACTTTCATTCGTCGCAGGTCACAGTCCCCTATCTGCCATTATGAAGTCCAAAAATCTCCAGATTCTCAAGTTTTCTATTTGTTTGCAAGAAACTTTTTTGGTTGCAAAACCTGACCTGAGCTGATGCTGACCTGTTTATAGTCTTTATCATACTTGGTGTGAATATTCATGTAGTTCTCTGCAGAACTATTAGGCTGTTTAATTATGGGATGCTAGCTCAGACCCCTATTGGGGATTACAGAGTATAAAGTATATGCACTCCAGTTCTCTCTAAGATTGGAAATTCTAAGTTCTGAAATGCATCTGACTCCAAGGGTTTCTGATACGGGATTTCAGACCTGTTTTAGGAAGTTTGTCAGATGAAATAAAGTCTCTGTTTGTTTGTTTGCTTGTTGTTGTTGTTGTTTTAAATGATAATCTCTAGGAACTACTTGAGTTCTAAGAGGGATTCATCACGGTCTTTGAATAAGGTGCCTAGAGTAACATAATTGGTAAGATTCGTTCATCCAACAAATATTTATGTCGGTTTAAAAATAATGCAGATTGTCCAAGATGGCTGAATAGGAAAAACTCTGGTCTGCAGCTCCCAGCAACTGAGGTACCTGGTTCATCTCACTGGGACTGGTTGGACAGTGGGTGCAGCCCATGGAAGGAGAGCCAAAGCAGGGCAGGGCTCCCTTTCCTAGCCAAGGGAAGCTGGAACAGACTATACCTGGAAAAACGGTACACTCCCACTCTAATACTGTACTTTTCCCAAGGTCTTAGCAACTGGCAGACAAGGAGATTCTCTCCTGTGCCTGGATCGGCAGGTCCCATGCCCACGGAGCCTTGCTCACTGCTAGTGAAGCAGTCTGGGATCAAACTGCAAGGCGGCAGCCTGGCTGGGGGAGGGGTGTCTGCCATTGTTGAGGCTTGAGTAGGCAAACAAAGCAGCCGGAAAGCTCGAACTGGGTGGAGTTCACCACAGCTCAGCACGGCCTACTGCTTGTATAGACCCCACCTCTGTGGGCAGGGCATAGCTGAACAGAAGGCAGCAGACAGCTTCTGCAGACTTAAACATCCCTGTCTGACAGCTCTGAAGGGAGTAGTGGTTCTCCCAGCATGGCAGTTGAGCCCTGAGAATGGACAGACTGCCCTCTCAAGTGGGTCCCTGACCCCTGTGTAACCTAATGGGGAGACACCTCCAAGTAGGGGCCAACAGACACCTCATATAGGCAGGTGCCCCTCTGGGACGAAGCTTCCAGAGGAAGGATCAGGCAGCAATATTTCCTGTTCTGCAATATTTGCTGTTCTGCAGCCTCTGCTGGTGATACCCAGGCAAACAGCGTCTGGAGTGGACCTCCAGCAAACTCCAACAAACCTGCAACTGAGGGACCTATTAGAAGGAAAACTAACAAACAGAAAGGAATAACCAACATCAACAAGAAGGAGATCTACACCAAAACCCCATCTGTAGGTCACCAACATCAAAGACCAAAGGTGGATAAAACCACAAAGATGGGGAGAAACCAGAGCAGAAAAGCTGAAAATTCTAAAAACCAGAGTGCCTCTTCTCCTCCAAAGGATCGCAGCTCCTCACCAGCAATAGGACAAAGTTGGACAGAGAATGACTTTGATGAGCTGACAAAAGTAGTTTTCATAAGATCAGTAATAACAAACTTCTCTGAGCTAAAGAAGCATGTTCAAACCCCTCACAAAGAAGCTAAAAACCCTGAAAAAAGACTAGACGAATGGCTAAATAGAATAAACAGTGTAGAGAAGACCTTAAATGACGTGATGGAGCTGAAAACCATGGCATGAGGGCTTCGTGACGCATGCACAAGCTTCAGTAGCTGATTCGATCAAGTGGAATAAAGGGTGTCAGTGACTAAAGATCAAATTAATGAAATGAAGCGAGAAAACAAGGTTAGAGAAACAAGAGTAAAAAGAAACGAACAAAGCCTCCAAGAAATATGGGACTATGTGAAAAGAACAAATCTATGTTTGATAGGTGTACCTGAAAGTGATAGGGAGAATGGAACCAAGTTGGAAAACAGTCTTCAGGATATTATCCAGGAGAACTTCCCCAACCCAGCAAAGCAGGCCGACAGTCAAATTCAGGAAATACAGAAAACATCACAAAGATACTCCTCAAGAAGAGCAACCCAAAGACATGTAATTGTCAGATTCACGAAGGTTGAAATGAAGGAAAAAATGTTAAGGGCAGCCAGAGAGAAAGGGTTACCCACAAAGGGAAGCCCATCAGACTAACAGCAGATCTCTCAGCAGAAACCCTACAAGCCAGAAGAGAGTGGGGGCCAATATTCAACATCTTAAAGAAAAGAATTTTCAACCCAGAATTTCATATCCAGCCAAACTAAGCTTCATAAGTGAAGGAGAAATAAAATCCTTTACAGATAAGCAAATGCTGAGAGATTTTTTCACCACCAGGCCTGCCTTACAAGAGCTCCTGAAGGAAGCACTAAACATGGAAAGAATCAACCAGTATCAGCACTGTAAAAACATGCCAAATTGTAAAGACCATCGATACTAGGAAGAAACTGCATCAAGTAACGAGAAAAATAACCAGCTAACATCATAATGACAGGATCAAATTTACACATAACAATATTAACCTTAAATGTAAATGAGCTAAATGCCCCAATTAAAAGACATAGACTGGCAAATTGGATAAAGAGTCAAGACCCATCACTGTGCTGTATCAGGAGACTGATCTCATGTGCAGAGACACACATAGGTTCAAAATACATGGATGGAGGAAGATCTACCAAGCAAATGGAGAGAAAAAAAAAAAGCAGGGGTTGCAATCCTAGTCTCTGATAAAATAGACTTTAAACCAACAAAGATCAAAAGAGACAAAGAAGGCCATCACATTATGGTAAAAGGATCAATTCATCAAGAAGAGCTAACTATCCTAAAGATATATGCACCCAATACAGTAGCACTCAGATTCATAAAGCAAGTCCTTAGAGACCTACAAAGAAACTTAGCCTCCCACACAATAATAATGGGAGACTTTAACACCCCACTGTCAATATTAGACAGATCAATGAGACAGAAGGTTAACAAGGATATCTGGGAATTGAACTCGGCTCTGGACCAAGCAGACCTAATAGACATTTACAGAACTCTCCACCCCAAATCAACAGAATATACATTCTCCTCAGCACCACATTGCACTTATTCTAAAATTGACCACATAATTGGAAGTATAGCACTCTTCAGCAAATGTAAAAGAACAGAAATCACAACAAACTGTCTCTCAGATCACAGTGCAATCAAACTAGAACTCAGGACTAACAAACTCAATCAAAACCGCTCAACTACATGGAAACTGAACAACCTGCTCCTGAATGACTACTGGGTAAATAACGAAATGACGATAGAAATAAAGATGTTCTCTGAAACCAATACAAACAAAGAAACAATGTACCAGAATCTCAGGGACACATTTAAAGCAGTGTCTAGAGGGAAATGGATAGCACTAAATGCCCACAAGAGGAAGCAGGAAAGATATAAAATCAGCACTCTAGCATCACAATTAAAAGAACTAGAGAAGCAAGAGCAAACACATTCAAAAGCTAGCAGAAGGCAAGAAATAACTAAGATCAGAGCAGAACTAAAAGAGATAGAGACACAAAAAACCCTTCAAAATATCAATGAATCCAGGATCTGGTGTTTTGAAAACATCAACAAAATAGACTGCTAGCAAGACTAATAAAGAAGAAAAGAGAGAAGAATCAAATCGATGCAATAAAAAATGATAAAGGGGATATCACCACTGATCCCACAGAAATACAAACTACCATCAGAGAATATTACACCTCTATGCAAATAAACTAGAAAATCTAGAAGAAATGGATAAATGCCTGGACACGTACACCCTCCCAAGACTAAACCAGGAAGAAGTTGAATCTCTGAATAGACCAATAATAGGCTCTGAAATTGAGGCAAAAATTAATAGCCTACCAACCAAAAAACGTCCAGGACCTGACGGATTCACAGCTGAATTCACCAGAGGTACAAAAACGAACTGGTACTATTCCTTCTGAAACCAATCCAATCAATAGAGAAAGAGGGAATCCTCCCTAACTCATTTTACGAGGCCAGCATCATACTGATACCAAAAACTGGCAGAGACACAACAAAAAGAATTTTAGACCAATATCCCTGATGAACATCGATGCGAAACTCCTCAATAAAATACTGGCAAACCGAATCTAGCAGCAAATCAAAAAGCATATTCACCACAATCAAGTTGGCTTCATCCCTGGGATGCAAGGCTGGTTCAACATATGCAAATCAATAAATGTAATCCATCACATAAACAGAACCAACGACAAAAACCACATGATTATCTCAATAGATACAGAAAAGGCCTTCGACAAAATTCAACAGCACTTCATGCTAAAAACTCTCAATAAACTAGGAATTGATGGAACCTATTTCAAAATAATAAGAGCTATTAATGACAAACCCACAGCCAACATCATACTGAATGGGCAAAACCCGGAAGCATTCCCTTTGAAACCAGCACACGACAAGGATGCCCTCTCTCACCATTCCTATTCAACATAGTGTTGGAAGTTCTGGCCAGGGCAATCAGACAAGAGAAAGAAATAGAGGGTATTCAGTTAGGAAAAGAAGAAGTCAAATTGTCTCTGTTTGCAGATGACATGATTGTATATTTAGAAAACCCCATCATCTCAGCCCAAAATCTCCTTAAGCTGATAAGCAACTTCAGGAAAGTCTCAGGATACGAAATCAACGTGCAAGAATCACAAGCATTCCTATACACCAATGACAGACAAACAGCCAAATCATGACTGAACTCCCATTCACAATTGCTACAAAGAAAATAAAATACCTAGGAATCCAATTTACAAGGGATGTGAAGGACCTCTTCAAGGAGAACTACAAACCACTGCTCAGCGAAATAAAAGAGGACACAAACAAATGGAAGAACATTCCATTCTCATGGATAGGAAGAATCAATATCATGAAAATGGCCATAATGCCCAAAGTAATTTATAGATTCAATGTCATCCCCATCAAGCTACCAATGACTTTCTTCACAGAATTGGTAAAAACTAAAGTTCATTTGGAACCAAAAAAGAGCCCACATTGCCAAGACAATCTTAAGCAAAAAGAACAAATCTGGAGGCATCATGCTATCTGACTTAAAACTATACTACAAGGCTACAGTAACCAAAACAGCATGATACTGGTACCAAAACAGAGATCTAGACCAATGAAACAGAACAGAGCCCTCAGAAATAATACCACACATCTACAACCATCTGATCTTTGACAAACCTGACAAAAACAAGAAATGGAGAAAGGATTCCCTATTTAATAAATGGTGCTGGGAAAACTGGCTAGCCATATGTAGAAAGTTGAACCTGGATCTCTTTCTTACACCTTATACAAAAATTAATTCAAGATGGATTAAAGACTTAAATGTTAGACCTAAAACCATAAAAACCCTAGAAGAAAACGTAGGCAATACCATATTCAGGACATAGGCATGGGCAAGGACTACATGACTAAAACACCAAAAGCAATGGCAGCAAAAGCCAAAATAAACAAATGGAATCTAATTAAACTAAAGAGCTTCTGCATAGCAAAAGAAACTACCATCAGAGTGAACAGGCAACCTACAGAATGGGAGAAAATTTTTGCAATCTACCCATCTGACAAAGGTCTAATATCCAGAATCTACAAAGAACTCAAGCAAATTTACAAGAAAAAAAACCCCATCAAAAAGTGGGCAAAGGATATGAACAGACACTTTTCAAAAGAAGACATCTATGCAGTCAACAGACACATGCAAAAATGCTCATCATCACTGGTCGTTAGAGAAATGTAAATCAAAACCACGATGAGATACCATCTCGCGCCAATTGGAATGGTGGACATTAAAAAGTCAGGAAACAACAGATACTGGAGAGGTTGTGGAGAAATAGGAATACTTTTACACTGTTGGCGGGAGTGTAAACTAGTTCAACCATTGTGGAAGACAGTGTGGCGATTCCTCAAGGATCTAGAACTAGAAATACCATTTGAACCAGCAATCCCATTACTGGGTATATACCCAAAGGATTATAAATCATTCTACCTAAAGACACATGCACCCATATGTTATTGCGGCACTATTCACAATAGCAAAGACTTGGAAGCAACCCAAATGTCCATCAATGACAGACTGGATTAAGAAAACGTGGCACATATACACCATGGAATAGTATGCAGCCATAAAAAAGGATGAGTTCATGTCCTTTGCAGGGACATGGATGAAGATGGAAACCATCATTCTCAGCAAATATCACAAAGACAGAAAACCAAACACTACATGTTCTCACAGGTGGGAATTGAACAATGAGAACACATGGACACAGGGTATGGAACATCACACACTGGGGCCTGTCAGGGGGAGGGGTCTGGGGGAGGGATAGCATTAGGAGAAATACCTAGTGTAAATGATGAGTTGATGGGTGCAGCAAACCAACATGTCACATATATACCTATGTATCAAACCTGCACGTTTGACATGTACCCTAGAACTTAAAGCATAATAATAATGAAAAAAAGTTCATGAGAGAAAAAAAAAAGAAAAAGAAAAATTTTATTTCAAATCTAGATCCTCACTATAACTGAAAATCATTTTGCTACAGTTGGCTCAAATATTCTGGTATCACCATGGCTGAATAAAAGGGTTGCCAACTATCAGTACCAAAATGGCATTATTGAAATAAGTACAGAGGCTGGGTGTGGTAGCTCATGCCTGTAATCTCAGCACTTTGGGAGGCCGAGGTGAGTGGATTACAAGAGATCAGGAGTTTGAGACCAGCCTGGCCAACATGGTGAACCTCTGTCTCTACTAAAAATACAAAGATTTGCCAGGCGTGGTGGCGCATGCCTGTGATTCCAGCTACTCAGGAGGCTGAGGCAGGAGAATCCCTTGAATCCAGGAGGCAGAGGTTGCCACTGCACTCCAGCCTGGGTGACAGAATGAGACTCTGTCGAGAGAGAGAGAGAGAGAGAGAGAGAGAGAGAGAGAGAGAGAGAGATACAGAATAAGCAATTATCTACCTCTCTGGGCCTTGGTGTCCTCATACAAAATGGGAATAACAATAGCAACTCTCAGCGAGCACTTGCTAGGCACTAGGCAAAGTTCTAAATCCTTGACATTATTTTATATAGCTCATTTAATTTTCACAACAACCTTACAGGTTATAATATTCTCATTTTGCAGATGAGGTAACTGGCACAGAGAAGTTAAATAATTAGACCAAGGTTATCCAGCTAGTCAATGTGGATCTGAGCTTTGAGCCTAGGCAGCTGGGCTTCAGAGCACAAGTTCTGATGATACTAGTTCCTTCTCTTCCTTCTTCCTTTTCCTGAACTGCTTAAAAGCAGCTACCAGGAAAAGGCAGTTACTATTCACTCTCATTTATTCTTTTAAATAGCTCTACTCCTTTCTTTATCTAACCGAGGGGCTATGAGGGTCAGTTGCCTTTTCTTCTGCTCTTTATCTGTCCATCCATTTACTGGTCCCTCTATCCATGGACAAGATCAATACAATGTAAACAGCTACAGGGATGCCACTTACAGCTGCTGGCTGCTCTCCTCTCTGAACATCAATTCACTCACCCATACAAGATAACATCTCTAATATTTGCCTTACAGACTGCCTGCAAGTATTAAATGAGCTGTTTTATGTATAATGTCTAGCCTTGAATTCTTATTACTCTGTGTAGTTAAAAGAGACATAATTATATATATATATATCTATATATATATATATTTTTTTTTTTTTTTGAGACGGAG
>NW_012116433.1:2141256-2149790 GCF_000951035.1 Colobus angolensis palliatus
CCAGGATGGTCTCGATCTGCTGACCTCGTGATCCACCCGTCTCGGCCTCCCAAAGTGCTGGGATTACAGGCTTGAGCCACCGCGCCCGGCCACATAATTATATTTTTAAAAATTCTACAAGTGGTAGAATTAAAGATTTTGCTAGCGTTCTCACATTCACATTTATTCCAAATCAGCCATGATTTCATTTTTGAAAACTTCATCTCACTATACCGTGGGACAAGCGAATCCTCCAAGTGTTAAACTGACTAAGGAGCTGATGTCCACCTTGGCCATCACCGTCTTCCTGTGATCAAGGGAGCCGTCTGCATTTTGGATGGTAAGGATTCGGGCACCGTGGACTGGCTTAGTGTCCTTACCTTCCTGAACTTGCGGTGGACAATGCTGGGCTGCTTCTTCCCGAAAGAAAGGGATAGGAGGCTTCAGATGTCGCTGTCCAGTGGGGAGAGCTTCGGGAGAAGCCAGGTTGGACTGGCCCTGGGGGTAGCTGCAATATGTATCAACTTTCTAGGGAGTTTTCCAACAACAAGGCCAAGGGCAGTATTTAGAAATTTCTAGTTCTCTGTGCTTCTGATCCTGGACATGGGGTAGTCGGGGGAGGCAGACTGCCTTTAGCCAGAGGGAGCTTGGCACTCAGGCTCCTGCCATCCTGCTATGTGTGTATGTATGTATCCCTGTGTGTGTGTCTGTTCATAGGCAGACCCTTCAGCCAGATGTCAGAAGGTCTCAAACCAGGTGCAGGGGAGTTTTTGATCAACTGTCTCCCCAACCACACCCGCAATCATGCCTTCTTCCACCAGTTAAAATGTAGAACTAGATTACAGTTCAAAAGAAGTTGAATTTTCATACATGTATTGCCTTATATCTATGACACCAGGTAATACATTTTAAAAATACAGTCTGTATTACATAATAATCACCAATGGCAAAAAGAAGAAATAGGCAACACATAAGACAAATAAACAAATCAAAGGCTGAAGCTATCTGCTGCAGTCCCTTCCTTAGTGCCCCAGGAAGGAGGCTGACATTTCTGGATCTCTGTCTGCAGACTGGGAGCAGGAGGGCACATGGTGAGCTGCAGTGCTGCTCAAGAGTCCAGGCTGCCAGCAGCCCGTAGCCGAGGCTGAAAGCTGAGCTGAAAGCTTGACTAGCTTGTCCCCATGGAAGCGTTCTCCTCCCAAGAACTCAGAGGCAGGAGTGCCCCCAGATCCCATGTGGAGACCGTGTTGGAGCATCTATCTGGACTATTAATGCAGCTGGGGAGGAATGAGCTGTTGCTGCTGGAGTTCAGGGAGCAGAGAGTTTTCCCCATGGGTGAAAAGTCAGGTGGCTGCTCTTGTGAACAGCAAGGCTTGTGACACTGTTTGACTTTGAAGGTGCGGCTCTAGAAGGAACTTGCAATTACTGAACACATATTGGTTGGTTATTCTGGCACTGTGCTGAGTCCTAAAGATCCCAAGGTTCACTCCCTCAACAATCATTTGGTGATTGCCTGCGACAGGCACTGCTCTGGGTGCTGGAGTCATACTAGCAGGCGGGACAGAATCAGTAACCCTATTGTCATCGAGCTTGCCTTCTAGTGGTGCTAGACAATGGACAAGTGACATACACAGCATACTAGCTGGAGAGAAGTGTCTGGAGAAAAACAAGGGATAGAAAAGGACTTTTGGGGGAAAAGTTGTACAGCTTTAAATGGGGTAGCTAATAAAGGCCTCACTGAGAAGGTGTCATTTACATGATGACCTGAAGGAGGTGAGGGAATGAGCCTTGTGGTTATCTAGAGAAAGAGTAGAACAGGGAGAAGGAATGGCAGGTGCAAAGGCCCTGTGGTAGGGGAGGCCAGTGAGGCCAGAGCAGAGGGTACAAAACGGAGACAGGTAGGAAATGGTATAGGAAGAGGGGTGAGTCATGCAGCACTCTGTGGGCTGCCTCAAAGCCTTTGCTGGACAGTTGCTAGCAGAGGAGTGACTTCAGGCTTTACAGGACTGCTTTTGCAGGATGCGGAAGAAACAGTGTTTGGCCTCTAGCTCTGGGGGCATGGTGAGATGGTTCCTTGAGGGAAGGCCCAGGTGTACCAGAGGATACCTTCAACTTGGGCCTGAGCATGGAGAAACATGGATGGAATCATGGGGAGAGAGATGGAATACCTGGGGAGAGAGGTCAGAGGGGGAGGCTTTGAAATAGACTTGAAAGCACTCTTGACAAAAAGAGAGAGAAAAGTGGCTATGAAAACTGCAGTGTGTACAGTACAATTCCATTTATGTAAAATTACACATGTATGTATGTAAAGTACTCGAGGTGTGTGAAAACTGGTCATTAAAAACAGGCAGTGGTTATTTCTGGGTGGCAGGTTTCAGGTGATCCTTTTATCCAAATATATTTCTGTATTGTTTCCTTATTTTTAAATTCTTACAAGAAGCAGGTATTATTTACATAGCCAGAAAAAAAAATTCAGTAGAGCCACATTTTTTTTTTTTTTTTTCTGAGATGGAGTCTCACTTTGTCTCCCAGGTTGAAGTGCAATGGAATGGCTCACTGCAACCTCTGCCTCCCAGGTTCAAACGATTCTCCTCTCTCAGCCTCCAGAGTAGCTGGGACCACAGGCACACGCCACAGCACCCAGCTAATTTTTGTATTTTTAGTAGAGATGGGGTTTCACCATGTTGGTCAGGCTGGTCTCAAACTCCTGACCTCAGGTGATCCTCCCAAAGGCCTCCCACAGTGCTGGGATTACAGGCATGAGCCACCATGCCCAGCCAGCAGAGCCACTTTCATGGTGGAAGAATGAAAGATTCAGGGCGATTACTGGATTTGTGTTTTGTTTTGCTGACACATTTAACCTTCTCAGGCCCTGAAGTAACCAACTCAAAAACAGGATGGAACTAGTTGGATGGGGATGGGGGCGATTTCTTCTTCTGCTGTTGGTCAAAGAGCTAAATTTGATTGGAAGCTGCGGTGGTTTAGCTTCCAGGTGGTTCATTCCCGTTTGCTCCATTCAGAGCATCTCCCCTCCGTGCTGCAAGTTCACAAGCAGCCTATCTGCCTCACTCCAAGCTCATCACTGTCAAGAGGTGGACACTGTGAGGAGGCGAACTGCAGATTTAGGGCTGAACCTTACCCTGTACCTGATGGGCATGAAGAAGTGAGAAAGAAAGGACTGGCGCCACCGCCTAGAAATCCTGGGCCCCAGAGCAACCGTGGCCCCTTGCACCAACCCCTTTCGAGGAAAGAGTAGAAAGGGCTTTGCAGAGCAGAGCGTGGTGGAGGAGGAGGCTGGCGGGGCCTGTCTCCACAGTCCCACCTTGCTTTCCTGCAGAATCACATCCTGCAGAATCACATCGTGTGAATCATTACCCTCCTCGCAGGCTGAAGAACTGACCTTCAGCAAGCAGATTTCATAAAAATTTAAAGACCTGAGTCTGCATGTTGTTTTCATGGTGGCTTAAATATCTTTGAAAACCCAAAGCCTCAAGGTCTCCCACAGAGGCCACTGTGACATCTGCAGGGGCTTCCTGGACTCCTGAGCCCTCGGGGCTGCATTCCCCAGGGACTCTGTCCCGAAAAGGAGGTCAGTGCCTGAGGGCGAGAACACCCCTGGATGCCTCTGCCTGATACCTGTGGGTGAGTTACAGGTGTCTCCCAAAGCAGTGGATCCATGCTGCCGGGTTACCAAGGCAACCCCGCTCCTCCCAGGACACAGGAGGAAGGGCATGCTGACAGTAGGATCTCAGAGCTGTTTTTCTGTAGGGATCCAGGCTAAAAATACCCCACAGTTGAGACTCGCATGGTTTTGGAGGCCTCTGCCTTGCATCTCAGTGTGTCAGAAACTGTGCCCTGGCTGTGTTCTGATCTCCCTGAACAGGGCTTGGCACTGCTTGAGGGTAAGGAGGGCAGGTACATTGGAGAACTGACAGTGACCTTACTGGCAGCAGCTGCAGAGGCCCGAGTTAGGGTGGTGTGAAGAGGAGGGTAGCTGCTTCCCTGGCAGACACAGGCATGCCTTGTTTTACCTCGCTAGAAGTCATTAGCTTGGTAACTCCTGGGCAGCCTGTTTAAACCCGTAAAACCATTGGTAGCTCCTGGGGGCACTGGAGACACAGGAGATAGAAGAGTCTCATGCCCACCTGCCCGCCCGCCCTCCCTGGTGGCCACAGAGAGCTGAGGAGGCCCTCCTGGGTCATTGCAGAGCCTGGACCTGGGTCAGCCTGAACTTTGCCAGCCTGTGGCTCCTGCTCCTTTTGTTACATGCTGCAGGGATGTGCACTGAAGCCGAGAAGGCATGATTCTGCTGCTCCCAGGCTTCCAGTCCACGCTTTGGAAGGCAGCCCTCATTCTGAGTTTACGTGTGGCAAGAGCTTAGGTCCACACTGTGGTGCTGACCCCATAGTGCTGCGGGTTTGAAGGTGTCCTGGGATTCTGATATCTAGGAAACTCCCACCGACAAGGACCTCTGAGGCCACTGCTACAACCTCAGAGCCCTGTAGGAGGGTAATGTGGAGCCTCAGACTGACTAAACGGCCACACACCTGGTGACAGGCCGCGTCCCTGCAGTGCTCAAGCAGGGGACTGCCTGGCTGTCAGATGCCCCACCAGGCTCACACAGAGGCGACCCTAACTGCCTTTAGGTTGGTGCTCCTCACACCTTTAAAGTCACTGCAGGCTCCTGTTACAGTGCGGTTTCTGATTCCGTAGGCCTGGTGGGACCTGAGATTCCGCATTCCTAAGGAGCTCCCAGGTGATGCTCATGTGAGAAGGAAAGCTTGCGAGCAATGGTTCTCAAACAGGGGAGCAAATACGAGCTCTTGGGAAGCGTTTGAAAGTTCCAGATTCCTGGGCCCTGTCAGAAACTTCCTGAATCAGAGTCATTACATGATGTGTCCAAACAGCTAACAGGTGATTTGATGCATGACTTTGATCTGCAACCACTGTCGTCAAGCCTTTAGTGGATGGCTAGACACCAGGAGAAATATCTCCCCAAGCCAGTCCAAACACTTCCCTATTTTTAGCAAGATTTGCCCTTTGCAACCCTGGCCTACCATCATTCATGCTTCAACAAATGTTTATTAATTCTCTTCTGTGTTTTCATAAGGGTCTATTCTTTCTCTTCTAGGTGGACAGACAGATGGCAGATGAGTGTCTGCTTTATGCCTCCAAGGCTGTAAAACGGAATCAGAGAAATCTCCAGTGGCTTAGGGTTCACTGGGTTGGCTTCCTTACATGGTTGCAGAACCACTAATGTGTTCTTAACGAACTGCCATTTACTTATGCAAATAGCAGGGCACAGATGCCAGGGGGATGAGGGCTTAGCAGAGAGGCATGCCTCTGCATATGGTTCATGTTTTAACATGGGAGCTGCTGTCCTTGGAGCCTGCCCTGTTATTCATCTTTAACAGCCACTGTGCGGGCCGTGTGTCTGTGTGTGCATGTTTGAGGGTCTCACCAAGCTACACTGGCATGAAGCCATCTCCACCAGCCAGAGGTCCCGGTGGGAGTCGTAGACCAGCCCCTGCTCTGCGGGTTCTGCCCACCTCTGTCTTGTGTCTGGCCTCACTGAGCTTTGTGAGGACTGGTGAAGGTGGAATCAGGAGCTGTTGAACTGCACAGTGTGATGTGCTTGCTAGATCCAAACAGTGCTGTAAGTTTCATTTCTGGTCTCCATGAAAGACTTTTAGCAGAGGTTCTGTTGTATCTTGCCAAAATATTAAAACCACTGTCTTCATTTCTCTCCAGTTTTCCCAAGAAGCTTCCCCCATCACAACAAGAAACATTGGTGCTCGGACTTTGATGGTATAAGGTCCCTGAGCATGTGGTTCCAGCATTGGTGTCAGCATCTTCATTATTTAAGAGGAGTGTCTTGCAGGGCTGTTGGCCTTTGATACCACGATAGGCACTGTTGAGACAGAACTGAATAGGCCCCTCTCCTCATGTCCAGGAACTTTTAGAACCTGCAAAAGAGGCCAGGTGCAGTGGCTCACGCCTGTAATCCCAGCACTTTGGGTGCCCAAGGTGGGTGGATCACGAGGTCAGGAGATTGAGACCATCCTGGCAAACATGGTGAAACCCCATCTCTACTAAAATACAAAAAAATTAGCCAGGCGTGGTGGTGGGCGCCTGTAGTCCCAGCAACTTGGGAGGCTGAGGTAGGGGAATGGCATGAACCCAGGGGGCGGAGCTTGCAGTGAGCAGAGATTGCACCACTGCACTCCATCCTGGGTGGCAGAGCAAGACTCCGTCTCAAAAACAAACAAACAAACAAACAAACAAAAAACAAAAAAGGACCTGCACAGGAAAGCAAAAACCTATCTGAAAAAGGTGTTCTGGGGAGCGCTAGCATCATGCTTCCGAAGGGCTTCTGGGTCTGCTTGTCCTGCCATCTCATTCATGCTGCTTTGCCTTCACGTCCTTTCTCCTATAATAACCAGGGGAGGTGCTCAGGATGTCTCCATGGACACTGCTGAGAATAGGCTCTTCCCATCTGGCTAGGCTGCCCCATAACCTGCTGTGAAACACCTGCTGTGGAATCACAGATGCTGCCAGGTGAGGCCCTCTGCCACTTTCTGGAGATGCCAGACCTGTTAGTAACATGGCCTTCCCATCCCTGTCCCCCACGCTTCTCTAAGTCTCAACCTATCCTTTTCTCTCTCTGTAGCTGAGGACTTCTCTGCTGTGAACCAGTGTAGATTCTTCCTGGGAAACCAGCCTGGCAGGAAACACTGAATGGGCAGTGGATGGCAGGGGTGCAGCATGGTAGAAGGCAGTGGGGATTTCCATCCTGGCTGTCACTTAAGAGTTGTGAGACATAAATCACCTTGCCTCATGGGTCTCTGCTGCTTTTCCTTTCTTTTTGAGACAGGGTCTTGCTCTGTCACCTAGGCTGGAGTGTATTGGCACAATCAAGCCTTGACCTCCCAGTGTCAAGCGATCCTCCCACCTCAGCCTCCCGAGGGGACCATAGGCATGCTCCACCACACCCGGCTAATGTTTAAATGTTTTGTGGAGACAGGAGGATCTCACCATGTCGTCTAGGCTGGTCTCCAACTCCTGGACTTAAGCAAACCTCCCACCTCAGGCTCCCACACTTTGGGATTACAGATGTGAGCCACCATGCCTGGCCTCAGTTTCTTCATCTGTAAATGAGAAGCTTGGTTTGGCTTTATCTGGCCCACACTGATTCCAAAAAACAATAAACAGCAACAAAACCAACAAAAAACCCCATTTGAACTAACATTGAAAAGTTTCATATAAAAGTATGAATTTTGACCAGGCTCGTTCCTCTAATCCCATTACTTGAGGAGGCTAAAGTAGAAGGATCATTTCAGGCCAGGAATTCATGATCAGCCTGGGCACCATAGCGAGGTATAGTCTCTACAAGATTAAGAATTAGAATAAGTATAGATTTCTTCCTTCTCTAGGAAGATTGGCATATCTGGCATCATCAGGGACTCTTGGAGGCCACTGGCTGGACCTGAGTAACTGCTGCCCCTGGGTGTGGGCTGTGCTCTCAGGCCCACTTCTGTGACCATGCCAGGTCACTCAGCAGTTTTACCTATTTGGTTCTCTAGGCATGTATATTAGTTTCCCGGGGTTGCCATAACAAATTCCCACAAACTGAGTGGCTGAGAGCAACAGACGTTTATTCTTTCACAGTTCTGGAGGCCAGAAGTCTGAGATCAAGGTGTTAGCAGGGCCATACCCACTCCTGAGGGCTCGGGGGAAGACGAGCCCTTCCTTGCTTCTTTCTAGCTTTGTGTGGTCAGGGGCATCGTTGGTGCTCCTTGGCTTGTGGATACATCACTCCAACTTTACCTCCATCATCAGAGGGCCATGTTCTCCCTGGGTGCCCATGTCGCTTTATAAAGGTGCAAATCACTGGATTGAGGACCATACCAATTTAGTATGACCTCATCTTAACCTGATTACATCTGCAAAGACCCCATTTGCAATTAAGGTTATATTCTGAGGTTCCTGATGGACACAGATTTTGGAGGATCATTAGTCAACTCAGTGTAGCATGTGGGCTAAAACCTCTGGACCAGCTGATTTCTTCTGTGTTTTGTTTTGTCTTGTTTTTATTTTTATTTTTATTTTTATTTTATTTTCTGACTTAAATTTTTATTTTAGGTTTGGGGGTACATGTGAAGGTTTGTTACATAGATAAACAGGTGTCACAGGGGTTTGTTGTACATATTATTTCATCACTCAGATATTAAGCTCAGTACCTAATAGTTATCTTTTCTGCTCCTCTCCCTCCTCCCACCCTCCCCTCTCAGGTAGACTCCAGTGTCTGTTGTTTCCTTCTTTGTGTTCATAAGTTCTTATCGTTTAGCTCCTGCTTATAAGTGAGAACATGCGGTATTTGGTTTTCTTTCTTTTTTTTTTTTTCACCCATCAATTCATCATTTATATCATGTATAACTCCCAATGCAATCCCTCCCCCCTCCCCACTCCCTATGATAGGCCCCAGTGTGTGACGTTCCCTTTCCCGAGTCCAAGTGATCTCATTGTTCAGTTCCCACCTATGAGTGAGAACATGC
>NW_012116433.1:2154873-2171784 GCF_000951035.1 Colobus angolensis palliatus
GCGCTGGGAGTTGGAGACTGGAGCTGTTCCTATTCGGCCATCTTCTTGTTTTGTTTTTAAAGACAGGTCTTGTTCTTGGGCTCAAGCAATCTTCCTGCCTCAGCTTCCCGAGTAGCTGGGAATAGAGACGTGCACCACAGCGCCCAGCTCGGGCTGAGTTCTGATGTCCCTCTGACTCTTAAGTCCCCTGATTCGCTGTCCTGCTGACTTCTGCCTTTAGTTTTCTTTCTCTGAATGACATTTTTACTCCTTCACGTCTCTGGATATGAAGAGAAGACACTATGATCTTCTGGTCTTGGTTTGGCCACTTGAAGGACCACCTTGGTGACAGTCATTGCTTTTCTGTTTCTTTTGTTTCCTTGTGTCACTGCAGGACAATGGAAGGTTTCCTAACCTTTGGTGGGAGCAAGCTGAGAACAGGACGTATTTTTTTTTGCCTGGTGAGATTCAGCCTTCAGTGGCACCGTCTGTGAGCAGCCCTTTCCCCGTCTCCCTCTGGAGGTCAGTTGTTTTTCCTGTGGACCCCCACAGCACCTTGGATGTACCTTTATTCTAGCACTTACCTGCTAGATGGCAGTGATCTATTTACAGACCTGTTTCCTCTCTAGTCTTGAGCTTCATAAGGTCAAAGACTATGTTTTTCTACCAGCCTTTCAGGTGGGAACATAGTAGGCTCTTAATAAATGTATAATGAGTGGATGATGCTTCAGGGAGTCTACCAACTCTATAATCAGGGCGGGATCAATCCCCTACACCTCCACACCCCTTCATAACATCATAGGCTTGAAGTTATTCTTTGCTTTCTTGAATGCTCCAGCTTCTGACTCTTCTGTGGGCTATCCAGCCTTAATTGGGTGGATAATGGGGAAGAGATGGAGAGCTGGAGCCTCCTCTGCCAACCCTTCTTACTGCTAGGTCTGATGTTTGTGTTTTAGTTTCTTTCTCCCAAATTTCAAACCTGCTGAAGAGCAGCATTTTCTAACTTAGGGAGGACACATTCACCAGATCTCTGGATGTTGGATGATGTCCATGGTCTGCCTAATTCTGGCTGTACTTTACATCCTTCATCAAGGCCCTTCAGCCAAGTGATGACTCAGTTTCCCCATCTGGCTATGTCCATTCATTCATTTTCTTCCCCCAAGAAACATGTATTGAGCTTTGGTCATGTGCCAGATGATGTTTCTGTTCTAGAAAAAAAGTAGTCAATGAGGGAACATGGGCCATTGTCATGAAGTATTTTTTGATGTAAATTGTGATACATGCTATAGAAGTTAAGCACACAGTGGTGAAAGAGTGTCTGTCAGAAGGATCTGACCCAGTTTGGAGGGTGGTCTGGTTTGGCTCTGTGTTCCTACCCAAATCTCATCTTGTAGCTCCCATAATTCCTCCACATTGTGGGAGGGACCTGGTGGGAGATGACTGAATCATGGGGGCGGGTCTTTCCCGTGCTGTTTTTGTGACAGTGAATGGGTCTCACGAGACTTGATGATTTTAAAAATAGGAGTTTCTCTCACAAGCTCTCTCTTTGCCTGCCACCCTCTGTGTAAGATGTGACTTGCTCCTTCTTGCCTTCCGCAGTGATCGTGAGGCCTCCCCAACCACGTGGAACTATAAGTCCACTAAACCTCTTCTCCTTCCCAGTCTTGGGTATGTCTTTATCAGCAGCATGAAAACAGACTAATACAGAAGGCTAGGGAAGCCTGGCTTCTGTGGAACATGGTATTTGGGCTGCACTTTAAAGATAACTAAGAATCTTGTTGGTGAAAGTGGGTGGGGACAGAAAATAGAGGGAAGAGGACACCTGGAGACCTTGAGGTGGGAGAGGGTATAGCATCAACGAGGAGCAGAGGGAAGGCCCGTGTGGCTGGAGCTTGGATATCAAAGGGGTAAGGGTAGTTCTGGAGAGTTTAGAAAGTCATGCCAGGACTAGACCATGCCCACCTCATTGTTTGCATTAAAGGTTTGGTGCAATGGGAGCCAGGGAAGCATTTTAAGCAGGGGTGTGACATGTCCAAATTTGGATTTTCAAGTGCTCACTCTGGCTGCTGTGTGGAGGATAGATTGGAGGGAGCAAGGGGGAAAAATGAGGATACCAGTAGGAAGCTATTGGAATCACTCGGGCACAACTTGATGATCACTTGGATGGAGGTAGAGACAGTGAAATATGAATAGTACCTAGGAAGTAAGATGGACTTGGCAATGGATTATATTTGGGGGCTGAGAGAGAGGGAGGTGTCAAGGATGGCCCGAGGTTTCTGGTTTATGAAATTGGATGGGGCCATTCATCCTGGTGAAGAACAATGGATGGGAGGCAGGTTTTCAGGAGAGCATCGAGAGTGTAGTTTTGGCTATGACCACATTGTTCCTGGGACTATAGAGAAGGCTGTCGTCCAGGAAAAAACCTAGGGCTGTTTAGAGAAGCATCTCTGGATTCAGAGATTAGATTCAGAGACAAGCCACTGACAGAGATGCTTCTCTGTCTCTTTTCCCCTCACCGAGTGTGTCCGTTGATACCTCCATGAGAAATGATCCCTTAAAAATACTTATTTGTGGGACTAATTTATCTATTAGTGTAATGGTGCTTTGCAGTCATTAAAAAACATGATGCCCTTCTGTCCCGAAAGAGTTAAATGTCCTTCCCACAATGAGCCACTCGCTCAAGTGGGATAACTGATGTTTTCACGAGTGGGCGGGAAACAGTGGACCTCAGAGCAGGTGCTTCAGTCACCCAGGTGCCCCAGGGACTTAGGGGATCACTTTTGCATCTCTACTTTTGATGGCAAGGATTGGCTAAGACTGTGTGGCTGAAAAGGCTTTAGAAAGTTGACTGTGATGTAAAAATATAAGGTGCTGATTGTTATCACTGTGGCAGCAGGTCCCCCAAGGAGCTGCCTGCTGCCCCTTTCAGATAAGGGGAACTACTGTCTCTCCAGTGCCCAGCACAGTGCCTGACACATAGGAGGAACTCAACCACTGTTTCCTGAATGAATGAAAAATCCAGCTGCAGAACTAGGGCTTACATTTATTAAAGCCTGGAGCTTGTGTCTGATTTGTTCAAGGCTGTATCCCCAGCACCTAGAACAGATATTCATTAAATGAATGTGTGAACTTCTAAGCCAGAATGGGCAACTCACAACTGAGAATGCCCTCTTTTTATAACTGAGGCTCATGCCAATGATCACATCACTTTGTAGATTTGGCTGTTGGCATTGTCCGCGTCTGTAGTCCTGCAGGCAGGTTTTTATTACATGTGCCACTGTCCTTACACAAGAATTTTGCAGATTCAGTTCCTTGAGACATTGTGCCAAATCCTTCAGCAAAATTGAAATCTGCCACATCTGCTGTGTTCCTCTTAGTCACTAATTTTGGTAATTTGATTACAGAGAAAACCCTCTCTGTTGGAGATTTTCTGCTCTGACCAAGGAAGCTGACTCTGTTTGAGGTGCTATCACTCCTCCTTCTGAACAGGTTTTTTTTTTGTTTTTTTGTTTTTTTTTTAACTTTGTGTTCTGTTCTTGAGTTTGGAAAATACAGCATTGACATCAGCTGCAGTGGGCAAACTGCCTCCAGTTCTTTTTAGAGCGGGGCAGGGAATAAGCAAATAAATACCTTCACATATACATAAATACTTTAGGCAGATGCTTCCAGGAAGGATCAGTACCTGAGTGTGTTTTCCTCCAAATAAATCTGGTTGGTGAAGGTGGGTGGGGGCAGAGAATGGAGGGAAGAGGACAGGCGGTTACAAATGACTTTATTCATTGGCTCTGGGAGCCCAGTCCAGCTGTTTGAACTGTGAAGCCATGGGCAGGTCTTTGGTTTCTCTGGCCCTCAGTTTCCTCACATGGAAAAAGAGGGCATTAGACTAACCTCTGAGTTGCCCATCCTGGCTTAGAGGTTCATACATTCATATAACAAGTATCTGTTCTAGGGGCTAGGGATGTAGCCCTGAATAAATCAGACACTAACTCCACGCTTTGAGAAACATAAGTCCTCATTCTGCAGTTGGATTGTTCATTCATTCAGGAAACAGTGGTTGAGCCCCTCCTATGTGTCAGGCACAGTGCTGGGCACTGGAGAGGACAGTGGTGGCCCATGTAGAAGTGGGCTCTGCTTCTAGGAAGCCTGTGGTCTGAGAGGGAAGAAGGACTAACAGTAAGGGATCCTTGTCATAATGCAGTCGGAGAGGGTCAGGGAGCATCTCCCTGCGAGGAGAAGGCTGAGCTGAGAGAAGGGTGAGGAAGAGCGGGAGGGAGCATGTTCCCAGCCAGAGAAGAGTCACAAGTTCAGAGCCTCCTTCAGCCAGTTCAGTTCTTTTCAGTTCTCACTCAGGCTCTCAGTGCCTTCTGGGCTGCTGGGATACCTTTTGCATTTGGCCTTCCGTGCTAAACTCTTATCCCTAATTTCTATTTTTTTAAAACAATTTTTTCTCATGTCAGTGGGGTTTGAAGCATCAAGGGTGTTTGACAGTGTGGAGGCCTTTTGGAATTTTACAGTCTTCTTTTTCTAGTAAGCCTGTGTCTTTTTTTTTTTTTTTTTTTTTTTTCCTGCATGTTTTCCTTGGAAGTGTGGTTGAGGGTTTGTCTGGAGCTCTGGAGCCCTTGCTTTGGTGGGGTAAGGGCACGTGGGAGCTGGGTCAGGGGCTGATCATGAACCATTTCATGCCAGCAGCAGGAAGGACCCACACACATGTCCCACACTGACTAAAGAACCAGTGTCAAACCATAACCAGTGTGCACCTCAGCAATCTTGAAAGGAGCCTCCTCTCATTTGAAAATAAAACACAGCCAGGCGTGGCGGCTCACGACCTGTAATCCTAGCACTTTGGGAGGCCGAGGTGGGCGGATCACCTGAGGTCAGGAGTTTGAGACCAGCCTGACCAACATGGTGAAACCCTGTCTCTACTAAAAACACAAAAGTTAGCCAGGCATGGTGGTACATGCCTGTAATACCAGCTACCTGGGAGACTGAGGCAGGAGAATCGCTGGAACCCAGGAGGTAGAGGCTACAGTGAGCCAAGATTGCGCCACTGCACTCCAGTCTGGGCGACAGAGAGAGACTATCTCAAAAATATATAAATAAATAAAACTAAAATACATGGTTTTCCATACGCATTGTATACCCCGAGACTGTGGCACCCAGGGGCACTCTCACCCTCTGAGCTTAGCCACATCGGCCACCTTGCAGCTCCTCAAACTCTCCACATGCTCCCCTCCTCAGAGCCTTGGCACCTGCTGGGGCTGCTCCTTGGAGCCCTCTTCCCTTCGCCTCATGCTCTGCCTGGCTTCCCCTCACTCACCCTTCCTACCCGGCTCCACCTCTCTTCTTCAGAGGAGTCTTCACTGACCCAGGCAAGGTTGGGTCCACTTTAGCATTCGGCTGTCACTCCTTATAGCACTCACCTTTGCTAGTAGTTATATATTTGGGGGGTGATTTGATTGGTGGCTGCCCGCCTGACTAGACTCTAAGTCCCTTGAAAGCAGGAACCATGTCTGTTTGAGCCCCTGTTGTTTCTTTTTCATCTTTTTCTTTCTTTTCTTTTTTTTTGAGATGGAGTCTCACTCTGTCGCCCAGGCTGGAGTGCAGTGGCGCAATCTTGGCTCACTGCAACCTCTGCCTCCTAGGTTTAAGCAATTCTTGTGCCTCAGCCTCCCAAGGAGCTGGGATTACAGGCATGCACCACCATGCCCGGCTAATTTTTGTATCTTTCATAGAAACGGGGTTTCACCATGTTGGCCAGACTGGTCTCGAACTCCTGACTTCAGGTTATCCACCTACCTCAGCCTCCCAAAGTGCTGGGATTACAGGCATGAGCAAACACGCCTGGCCCCTGTTATTTCTTGAGCACAGTGCCTGGCATGTAGTGAGGGCTCCACAAACATGTCAGATGAGAAGCTGTCACCCATCGCCACTGCCTAGCCATTTGCCACTAGGGGCCTCAAATGAGGAAAAGTCATATTTTCTTTTGGTAGCTCTCTGGGCAGTGCTTTTGTGAGACCTGGACTGAGTTGAACCCATTGGGAAAATATGCTTTAGTCATGGTGTTTGACAACAGCTCTGGACAAAAGGAAAATGAATGGACTCTTTGGAGGCCAGGAGCTCAGTGCCCCAGGAAAAAGATGAGATATTTTGGCAAACAGTTGGGAGTTTATATCTAATGTGCCTGAGATGGTGCTCATCAAATATCCACATGCTCCTTGCATATGCTGGCTTCCCTGGGCATTACACCGGGGCCATGCCTGGCTCCCTCCAGCGGGCTTTGAATGGAAGTGATGGAGCCATTTCCATGCAGACACAGTTAAGATGGAGTATGCCTTTTTATTTTTATCTTTTATTTTTCAGACTGAGTCTTGCTTTGTCACCCAGGCTGGCGTGTAGTACATGATCACCGGTCCCTGTAACCTCTGCCTCCTTGGCTCAAGTGATCCTCCCACCTCAGCCTCCTGAGTAGCTGGGACTACAGGTATGTACCACCATGCCCGGCTAATTTTTTGTAGAGACAGGATTTTACCATGTTGTCCTTGCTGGTCTCAAACTCCTGGGCTCAAATGATTCTCACACCTCTACCTTCCAGAGTGCTGGGATTACAGACATGAGCCATTGCGCCTGGCCTCAGTGTGCTTTTTAAATCTCTTTCCTTACCTTGATGGCCATGTTTTTCCATAGGGCATAGTTGCAAGATGGAGGAGGCTCTCCTGGCATGTACCAGCCTCTTTGTGAATGAGAAATAAATCTTTGTTATATTAAGCCTTCAGATTTAAAATTAATCTGATTAAGATTTCAAGATTTGTTACTGCAACATATCATAGATTGTCCTGACTAATACTCTTTCACCATATTAGACCTTCCTCACAATTCAGTTTTCTCCAAACCAAAATATTTACTTCCTTTAAATTCATACCTGCTAGCCAGATGACTTCAGACATTCTGGGATTTGTATTAAGCATTCCAGGCACCCCACCAGTGATTTTCAGACACCACCTCTTCTGCCAACATTTGGTTGCACTGGTCTCTTGACACAGTTTCCTTCCCCTCCTCTAGGAACAATGTTTCATATTAAATAAATATCTTCCAGCCCCTGGAGACATTTCTGACAGCTTCTAGAAGAGGAGTTCTGCTTGGCAGATTCCTGGAGTGTCTCACACACCCTTCTGACTTCTCCCAGGTGATCTCAGGGCAGAGAGCATGTCCCTCTCAGGCCCTGAGCTCTTCCTATTATTCAGCAGGCTCCGAATTGAGAGGATCAGACCTAAAGCAGACAACTCCCACCCACACAGACAAATAGTCACGTATAAGTAAAGGAGGCTCCTATCTGCCCTAGTGGTAGAGGAGGAAGTCCTGCCGTTTCTTTCTCTTTGTCCTTGGAGAGCTCCTGGGGAGGTGTCAGGGTACCTGCCAAGGACTAAGGGGCTTCTGCTCAGGTACCAGAGCTGGTGTCAAATGTCAGATTCTGTTAGAGCTGAAGGGGCCTCTGGCTTGCCTCAGGGTCTGATTGACCTTGGGCCAGCCCCTGGAATTTCCTCACCTGTAAAACAAAGTGTGTGAGGCCGGCATGGTGGCTCATTCCTGTAATCCCAGCACTTTGGGAGGCCAAGGTGGGAGGATCACCTGGGGTCGGGAGTTCGAGACCAGCCTGACCAACATGGAGAAACCCCGCCTCTACTAAAAATACAAAAATTAGCTGGGCATGGTGGCACATGCCTGTAATCCCAGCTACTCAGGAGGTTGAGGCAGCAGAATCACTTGAACCCAGGAGGTGGAGGTTGCGGTGAGCCGAGATCGTGCCATTGCACTCCAGCCTGGGCAAGAAGAGCAAAATTCCATCTCAAAAAAAATAAAAACCAGCCAAACAAACAAACAAAACAAAGTTTGTGAGTCGAGGGTCCAGGTGAGAGGATGGAGTGCTCAATAGTTTCCAAACCACTGGCTTTCAGGGAGCATAAAGGTGAGCGATGGGGTCATAGGGTCCTGGCCTCCTTTGACTGAAAAGCCCTGCATTCATTTATTTCATTTGCGCGGTGGAATAATCCGTTGAGGTTTTAGCTCATCCATTAATTCACGCTGTGTTCTGACTGCCACGAGAGACTCCAAAGATCATGGTGAGCTTTTTTTCTCCCTTCATCTTAAGCAAGTAGCCAAACCTTCCCATCTGGAATTCTGGCCTTCTTGCTTTAGGGGTTTATGAACAACATTTGAGTTTTAGGATGAAAAACCGATGCACAGGGACCAAGCTAGGTTTTGTTTGGAGGTGGGGAGTTCTGGAGGAGAGGAGAAGGAGTCTGGGGCTAAGAGTATTCCTTCCTGGAAGAGAGGGGCTGGCAGGGGCCATGAGGGGTAGAGGTCTGTGCCTTACCTGCCAAGGCGATGGTGTCTGGTGGGTGGTTGGCTGCTGTGATTTTGAAGGCCAATGCTGTGGCCTTGAGAATAGTCATGGGTGGGAGTGTCATCAAGTATGTGCTGGTGTAAGGAGTCACCAGAAGGGGCATTTCTGTGTCTTCCTGAGTAGCAGGGTCTAAGAGATGGGTGAGGGTTGAGGAGGGTAGTCCTCCCTGTATGAGGAGTAGCAGCAGATGGCATTAAGAGCAGAGCCCCCTCCCTGGTGACTAAGGAGTGAGCTGGGAAAGAGGCAGCTTTAGAGACTGGAAATGGTTGATATTGGATCTCTTGGCTACCATGATGGGTAGAGACTGGGGCCAGATTTAAGGCATTTTAAAAGAATAAGGAATGTGAGTGATGTGGAGGAATCCTCTGTTCCGCTTGTTTGGCCTTTTAGTAAGAGTTCTTTTGGAGGAAAGGTGACTACACGTTTGCAACCCACTGTACTCAGTGGCCTCTAAGGTTCTTTCTGGAACAGATACTTGATGACATGGTAGCTTTAAGGGTGGCTTGAGGGTGGTAATGTTCCAAACTAGGAGAATTTCTCTTGCATCTCCCCTCCCCAGAACTGCTGTGCACGAGGGGGCACACTTGTGAAACGGTATAGTTTCAGCCATGGCTGGGGAGTAAAAAAGGAGCCTCCTACCAATGTGGATGTGATTCACGGAGTACACGTGAGACTCTGGGAGGCATGGTTGGAGACCCTGGGTCCTGCCCTGCTCAAACCAGCACTGATCTACTGATAACTGGAAGCACTCCAGCAAATTGACGGAATTCACGTTTGACCTGTTGGGCACAAAACTCTCCAGCTTTGTCAGTATTATTCAAGGGCACAGCCCCAGCCAAAGCGGAAGAGCTACCGGCCCTACTGGGGGGCCCAGCATGGGGGTTCATCTGAGGGAAATGCCCATGACGGCAGGAACCCAAGTGCATACATGAATCAGAGGTGGTTTGTATGTGCCAGGTCACATCGGTCACTGTCCTCTGTGTTTTCCACGTCCTCAGCGGGGTCTGAGGGTCATCCCCAGGGTCTGTCCCATAGACTGACTCACTCCTTCTGTTTTCTGGAAATTTAATCCAAATCAATTTCTCGTTTTCTTATGCTCAGGGAAAGATTTGCTTGGAATTCATGAGGCTTTGGCTCCAGGCTCTGGGAGGCACTATGGCCGGCCGGTGGGGGTGAGAGAGTGTTCTAAGTGAAAGGGGAATTTCTATGTAAGCATGTCTGGCAAGTTGCCTAAAGAGATCTTAGTAGAAAAGGTCCTGAATTTCCAAGGCTCCAGTAATAATTTGTCATCATTTATCGTATTCTAAATAAATGTTCTTTCACACCTGATTTTATCTTAGTAATTCTGAGTTCTTCTCTTTCTTTCTTTGTGCTTAGAGAGCACAAAGACTGTAGAAGCAGGGACCAGACAGGGCTATGTCCAGCAGTCCCTCAAACACACCCTGTGCTTCATGCTGTTGGTGCTTTTGTCTGGATCATTCACCCACTGACGTGTCCTTCCCAATCCTTGTGATGGAGCCAGAACCTGGCTCAAAGCTGGCATGCTTGGCCTGGCATGACTTTTCCTTCCTTCCAACAGTTCTGGGCATTTTCTTTAAAATCTACTTAGCAAGTTCTCAGGTACAACTTTATGATATTTCTTCTGTTGTTTGTCTTGAACTGAACTCCAATACCAGCTTGTGTTTAAACGTCTTGTATACCTATTTTGTCATCCCTCCCCAAATCAGAGTGTAAGCTCCTTGAAGATAGTGACTGGTTTTGCAAAAAGAACTTTGTGTTTTCCACAGAGCGTGGCTCACAGGAAACATCTCAACACCTATCATGTTGGCTTATTTGAACATAATTCCTGTAATGTTTTTAAAGTTTAAAAAATTTATCTATTCAATTTAAAAAAGCAGAATAGGTAGATATTTTCTCTGCTTTATAGAATAAAAAAATTTGGCTGAGACAGCCATGTAGGAACGAGAATTAGAACGAGAATTAGACCATTGTTCCAAGGTGACACAATTAAAGACCATTTTACATAAATGGTTCCATCTTATTTAAGTTCTTTCAAGAAAGTAGAAATTTCTAGCAAGTCCCTTTCTAGCTGGTCCTATTTATCAGGAAGACTTCTCTTCTGGCTACCCTGGCTCCTCTGTTCTGATTTAAGGATGATTTGTCTTTTCTGCACACGACTGGAGAGATCTTTTCAAAACCCTAACCATGTCGGTGCTCTGCTTAAAACCCTTCAGTGACTGCTTCCCCACTGAGTTGAAAGAAACCCAGCATCTTCTGTGACTCACCACTCTGGTGAGTGGGCCCTGCCTGCCTCCTCAGCAGTCTCCACCCTCCTCTTCTCTCACTCTGTTCTAGACACAGGGCTCCTCTTATACTTCCTAGGACACACCAAGTGCTCTCTGCCTCAGGACCTTTGTGCGTGCAGCCAGTGCCTCTGCCTGCTATTCCTCCAGCTCCTTATCCTGTGGGTCTCTGCTTAAATATCACTAACCTCCTCTGACAAGCCTTTTGGATAACCCATCATGAGTAGACCCCTGCTCTGCTGGACTCTGTCACAGCACTATATCTATTTTCTAGACAGAACGTTTCATAGCCTGAAATAATTTTAATCATCAGTTGCTCCAGCTGTTTATGATCCCTGGGACCCCACTAGATGTAGGTTCTCTGAGGGCAGGGACCCTGTCTGTTTAATTGAGCGTGGTATTACCCCAGCCCCACCTCTACTTGTCACATGGCAGGGTTTTAATATGTATTTGCCAACTGGAGGACAGAAATATCTAATCTATTGATCTTGGGGTAGAGGAAAGGTCAGGACCTGCCCCTCAGAGTTTGGTGGTAAGAGGTTCCCCTGAGTCTGAGAGGCCTGGGCGGGAGGCACCCTGAAGATAGGTGCCCATCTCTGGATCAAGTCCATCAGCTGGCTTGGCTGACAGGACAGGGCCCTCTCTCCCTCTGCTCTGGGCCCTGTGCATATACTCATGAAGTCAGGAAGCATTTCCTTTGTCCTTCCTTCTGGCCCCTGCCTACCAGCTTTGAGAAGGCCAGCAGGGAGCTGGTGAGCACTGGGTACTGCCTGAATGGCTGGGGAAATGAGGTCGCGGAGACCCCCTCCTGTCCCTCATGGCCCCGTCTTTTCTTGAGGCCTCCAACGGTGAGCATTTGCCACCGAGCAAGGCTCAAGGAATAGATTTGACGGTTTGTGTTCTCAAGGGAGGTGGAGATCACTCAGGGAGATGAGTCCAGATGAGGTTTTAAAATAAGCCATTGTTTGAGGCAACAGGAAACAGCCCATTTTGAGGCCCAGAGGCTCACCTGGGAGTTGGGGGATAAAGAATGATCTCGTAGCTAGAAAAAGGGAAATCAGCTTCTGAGACTTTTTCCAGCTACTCAGCTATAATACCATCCAAGAGTTGACCTTTAATGTGGGCATGTGAGGCCAGCCTGCTGGGATAGATCAAAGGAATCAAGCCAAGAGATGCTGATGGCAAATTTAAACCAGTCAAGGGTGGAGTGGCCAGGGGCACAGCCTGTAGAAATGGCAGTCAGAGAATGGGAACTTAAAAGAACTCCAGAAGCCAGCAATCGAACGTTAGGAAGAATCGAATGTTAGGAAGGAGCCCAGTGAGTGGAGAGGGCCTTTGTGGAGGCCTGCAAACAGTGGGTGCCACAGTGGGAAAGCCAGCCAGGCGGTGCCCGGGGAAGTGGGTGGAGGGTACCACAACCCACCCTGAGAACTGGCAGTGCTCAGAGATGGGGCAGTGTCTGGGAGGTGGAGGGAGATGGAAAATGTCACTCCCTTACCCTCCCAGAGCAGGATGGGCAAAGATGTCTGGGGCTGCAGGGTGTCACACATCTTCAAAGGACATTTAGTGGCACTTAGTAAAGTCCATTTCATGTAAATAGCCTAATCCCAGCCTGTAAGGAGCATAGCACCATCTCCATTTCCTAGACATGGAGACAAGCCCTGAGAGGTTGAGTGAGTTATCTGAGGCTCCTGGCTAGTTAGAGCAGAACCAGGACTTGAATCAGGTTTTCTGATGCTGAGATCAAGCCCTGGTCAGGTGTTTGGTCAGCACTGCAGGTCCCTGGAGACTGTGTCTACCCCCTACCTCCCAGTTCTTCTTCCCGTCTCTCAGGAGCCTCCTCCTCCTCAGTTCCAGTCAGATCCAGGTACCAAGAGCCTTCGAGGCCCAAGCCTGGCAGGTTCTGCTGCTTTGCTCCATCACCCCATGAGGTGACACTTTTCACCCTGGACCCAGGACCCTAGGAGGCCCAGAGGCTGTGGCATTTGGGGTGGAACAAGATAGCAGCTTCTAGAGCCCACAGTTCTCTTCAGGCTGCATCATCGGGGAAGGGGAGCCTGCACGTTTGTAGGAAGTGCCTGATTCCAATGAAACCTCCGTCAGGCCCAGGAGGATGGATCATTGGCCTGACTTGGGTGGTGCTTCTCCTTGTCTCAGAGAGGCTGTGGTAGATTGCACTAAAGGCCTCTAGTCTTCCCCCACTCTGTATCCATGCCCTTTGCCATGTGACTTTGTGGATTTGATTTCCTTATTTTTTGAATCTGGGATTAGTGTGTGACCCGCTTTGACCAACAGAATAAGGTGGAAGTGAGTCTGAGGCTTCCAGCCCGGACCTCGAGAGGCCTTGTGTGTTTCTGCTTGCCATCTTGCTGTCTCCCTGAAAGGAATGTGCCTGGGCTGGTCTGCTGGCCTCAGAGATGGGGAGAATGAGAGACATGGGGCAGAGCTCCCCGGCTGAGCATCCCAGAGAGAGCCCCCCCAGGTCTACAGATGCCACAGTGAGCTTAGCCCACATCAGCTGCTCCATGCAGGCATGTGAGCTGTCATTATTTAATTTTTATGCCACTGGGGTTTTGTGGCTGTTAAGCAGCAGTGTACTGATAATAGCTAACAGATACAGAGGTACTTTAAGGGTTAGGAAAGCACTAGAAATCTGAAGAACTAACTAAATATATTATGCAGAAACAGGAGAAAAAGAGTAAGAAAGCTGGCTGATCAAATCTTAGCTCAGGAAGGGATTAGCTCAGGAAGACGGGTGCACTGAGCTGATGGGGACCCTGAGTATGTGGGTGAAGGTCAAGGGCAGGTGTGCTCCATAGCCATGCTCGCAACCTCCATAGTCTGCTGCTTCTTGGCCTTTCTCCACACATCACTCCAGGGTCTAAGGCTGTGTCTGGGGCCTCAGAGCAAGAGGCAGATCTCAGAGTGACCCTTCCACCTTTCAGTATGGGTCTCCTGGCTCCAAATGGCAGCCAGTTGCTGCCAAACCCCAGAGGTGTCTTTTGAGCTCTGCAATGCCAAATTGGTCCTGCTCCCAGAAAACTGTGACATGGCCTTGAGCCTATTTAGGCAGTTAGATTATACTCCAAACACTGGCATTGCCCCACCCTTGGAGCCTGAGAAACATCTTTTTGTATACCAGGCACAGGAGAGAACAACTGGCTTGTGCCTTCCTTTGCTCCAGCTTCATTTCTTGCATATCTGTTTTCCCAGAGGTGGGCTGGGGTGCCAACTCCTGACAGGCAGCTAGAGTGAGTTTACATATGCATTTGTGTGTATGCACATGTGTTTGACAACATAAGTGTGTGTGTGTGTGTGTGTGTGTGTATGTGGGGAGTGAGACTGGGACGGGACAATTCCATACACACACACACACACACACATATGTATATGTATTCCATATATATATATGTATATATGTGTATATATGTAGTGAAGCTCTCTTTATTCCTGGAAAGAACATAATGGGTTTACTGGATTATGGTTGTGCTCTTCAATAATTCTTCTGCCCAGGGTCCCTGGTCGTCTCATTTCCTTTTCATTCCTTTCTTACCGGAAGTGCAGGAATTAGATCTGTGCTGGGAGAATCAAGATTGCATCCTAGTAGGGGAAGAGGGAGCGAGTGTGGAGCCCCAGGCAGGCAGACTGGAAAAGAATGAGCTCTACCTGAGCCCTTCCACTCGGCCCCTGCCTGTCAGCCTGGACTCTTCATCTTATTTCCAGGTGTCAGAAGAAGGCCTCTGGGATTCCTGGGTTGGTTGACTAGTCAGGAAAGAGAGGCCGAGCTACAAGCAACTGAAGGGAGCTTCGCAGCTCCTCCTGGTTCCCCAGGGCACTTTGTGCTGTGGTTCTCTAGCCCAGCTGTACATATGAGAATCACCCGGGAGGTTAAAAAATACCCATGCCTCAGACAATAGAATCAGAAGTTTTAGGGGTGAGCAAGATGTTTTTATAACTCCCCACGTGATTCTCATATGCAGCCAGCGTTGGAACCACTGCTTCCAGAGGTGAATCTGTAGGCACTACCCGTGAGCACTTTGACCAGATGGTGTTGTGGGCACCTGCTGGTGAGGCAGCTCTATGAGTTAAGACACTGCCTGTAGTAGGCTGAACAGTGGCACCCAAAGATATCACGTCCGAACCCACTGAACTTACTACCTTATGAAATACCACCTTATTTGGAAAAAGGGTCTTTGAAGATGTGATTACATTAAGAATCTTAATAAGGGGACATTATCCTGGATTATCCAGGTAGGTCTTAAATGCTATCACATGAACCATTATAAGAGAAGGCAGAGGGTGCTTTTCACACCCATGGATGAGGTGATGTGAAAATGGAGCAGAGAGAGATGTGAAGAGGCTGACCTTGCGGGTCAGAGTGCTTGTTAGGGATTCCAAGACAAGGGATGCTAAAATCACTGGAAACTGGAGGAGGTAAAGAACTCCTTTAGGTCTTTCCCTTAGAGCCTCCAGAGGGAGTGTGGCCCTCTTGACACCTTGCTTTTGGTCTAGTGAAACAAACTCTGGCTTCTGGTTCTGAAACTGTGAGATGAATGTGTGTTGGATTTAAGCCATGTGATTTATGGTAATTTGTTACAGCAGCCACAGGAGACTCATACACTTCCCTTCATGGGAGGCTGTGTGAAATGTTAGGTCAGGGTTACCCTTTATGGGCTATGTAGCTGCATTCCCTAGCCCAGCACATAACCTGTTGAATTCAATCCATCAGCCAACTGGTCAACTACTATTAACCAGGGGACCAGCCCGATGCTGGATATGATGGCAGCTACCAAGCAGGATGGGCAGTGACGTGGCACATGGTCAGGACTGGGGTAGAGTCAGCAGACTGGGGTTGGCAACCTTTTTGGTTTTCTCCTTGCTGGTCACATGATGGTCAAGAAGAACTCGAGCTAGTAGGGCTCATAGAAGCAGGGAGAAGTGGGTAGGGGAAAGGGGAGAACAGGTGAAAGTTTGGAGCTAGAAACATGTTCAAGATTTTTGGGAAACAAGAGCTGGACAAGCTTGTCTGGAGCCGAGATTTTATGAAGGGAGATTGTTCTTAAACTTCAGTGTGTTGAAAGCCAGAGGAGTGGTGCCAAGAAATCTGTATGTAATACAAGCTCCCTGGGTTCTTCTCATTTAGATGATTCACTGATCGCATTTTGAGAAATACTGAGTTTGGGGACCATTGGGATAGAAAGTTGAAAGAGTGGATTGTAGTCACACTGACTTTACTTTCTCAAATTAGCAAAACGTAAAATAGTATTTGCTTTACTACTCAGCATTTCTTTCATTCTTTTTTTTTTTTCGAGGCAGAGTCTTGCTCTGTCACCCAGGCTGGAGTGCAATCGTGCGATCTCAGCTCACTGCAATCTCTGCCTCCTGGGTTCAAGCAATTCTCCTGCCTCAGCCTCCTGAGTAGGGGTTACAGGCATGAGTCACCATGCCTCGCTAATTTTGTATTTTTAGTAGAGATGGGGTTTCACCATATTGGCGAGGCTGGTCTCAAACTCCTGACCTTGTGATCTGCTACCTTGGCCTCCCAAAGTGCTGGGATTACAGGCATGAGCCAGCATGCCTGTCCTCAGCATTTCTTTTATACCTACACCATACGTTAAATTTTTATTTTTCTTAAAATATATATGTATATAAATTTAAAGATTCTAAAACTACTATAAAAATTATAAGAAAAATATCAGTTCCTATCTTCCTCTCTCATATTCCCAGAGGCAACCTCTTTCAACTCTTTTAGCTAATACTTATTCTGGGTTTTAGCCTCCATATTTTTAAATGACATATGTGTACTACTATTTTCTGATGTTTCCATTTTCGGTGTTATCTCTCGACTTTCCCCTCAGGTTGATGATTAATTTTTCCATTCATCCCTGTACCTCTCAACAGACCCAGTTCTCTCCCTCCACCTTCCTTGCAAAGCTTTTCATAATTTTTGGTTAAATAAAAATCAGTGTTTAGTTTTCTAGGTAGAATTATTCACAGCTAAGCCATTTAGTGTATTATGATTACATATCTTTTTTTAAATTTTTTTAATTTTTTTTTATTGAGACGGAGGGTAAGCTGATCCGTACGCTCTGTCGCCCAGGCTGGAGTGCAGTGGCCAGATCTCAGCTCACTGCAAGCTTCGCCTCCCGGGTTCCCACCATTCTCCTGCCTCAGCCTCCCGAGAAGCTGGGACTACAGGCGCCCGCCACCTCGCCCGGCTAGTTTTTT
>NW_012116433.1:2171853-2194054 GCF_000951035.1 Colobus angolensis palliatus
GCTGGGATTACAGGCTTGAGCCACCGCGCCCGGCCAATTACATATCTTATATGATATAACTTAGGTGTGTCTTAGAATCATAATTTGCTTATTTTTCATCGGCTTTGTTTTCTATGTACCTGTGATGGAGACAGTTAGTTGTTCTCCAGCATTCTTCCTTCTCTGTAGTAAGAGATTTTTTAGCTACATCTATTGGCATCCAGCTGAAGCTACATTTCCTATCCTCCTTCTTGATAGCTGGCTACAGTCATTGTGATGAGGTTTGGCTAACAGGAGGTGGGCAAATGTGATGTGGCCACATCTGGATCTCACCATGACAGGCTAGGCGTGTACCATTCCATTTCTCCTTCTTCATTCTCGCCGACCGAAATGCAGATGTGGTGGCAGGAGTGTGATCAGCCAACTTAGACCGTAGGGTAGAAGTTGCATGTTGAAGGAAGGACAACATAGTACAAGATGCCTGTGTTACCATGAGAAAGAAAGATGTCTGCTATCTTGTTTGACCTCCTATACTGTTGGGTCTGTGTGGGGTCTAGTATTAATAGCCATGAAAGTACCTGTGGGCAGATTTTCCATGAAGTGAATGAAGCTCAAGCTTCAGGATCTCTCACTTGCCCAGACCCCTTTCAGGGCCCTGGAAGGAGCCCTGGCAACTTTGTAGTTCTGTATTCTTTTCATTAAGGAAGCCCTCTAGTTATATAAGCTTCAGGGCCCCAAAATTGGATCCCATCCCTTCCAATATCTAAGGTAAAGACTGCTAGTTCTCCACCAGCATCCACTCTCCTCTCCTTTGGACCTCAGATTGCGTGTCCCAGCCTATCTTCTGGTTAAGTGTGACCCTGTGAGTGGCAACCATGTATGCTGCCTCCAGGCCTGGTTCATAAAAACCTCCTCCAGACTTCTCTGTGCCTTGTCCCATTCTGTGTGCTTGGGAGGGTGACAACCAGCAGCTTGGAAGACAGGTGCTGAAGATGGGGGAGCATTTGTCAACCAGGGTCCCTGATGAATGTGTTGGGGGAGTCCCTCGCCAATATGAATGTCTGCTGAAGGCTGTTACACCAAAAAGAAATAAATGTGTTGACTGTACGCCGCTGACTTTGCAGGGGTATATTTGTCTCTACGGATCAGCTTACCCTACCTAATACAGTGTCTGTCACTAATTGATCCCCACCTTGCAGAACTCTAAATCTCATTGCAGCACAGTTAAACCTGCTTGGTAATCCATCAGTCTCAGCAATTTATTTGGGAAAGCCCTCTAGGGATTGCTCAACTCCTCTAATCTGTTTTCTTGCTGGGTCTGTTATATAGCTATTAATGCTTACGGTCATCTTAGGGAATTCCTTTTGCTACTCTCCTCTGTTGCATCCTGTTTTCTGGATTCTATGTCCTAATTTTTCCTTATTTATTCCTGTGTTTTGTTGTAACAAAAAAGATCTTCCAGTAGATTTCTAAGAAAGAGTACATGAGAGGTAAAATTGAAGATATTTTGTATGTCTGATTTATATTCTTGTCCAATTTATATTCTTGTTTTCTATCTAATATATACTCTTTTTTTTTTTTTGAGGCAGAGTCTCGCTCTGTCACCTAGGCTGGAGTGCAGTGGTACAATCTCGGCTCACTGCAACCTCCACCTCCCAGATTCAAGCAATTCTCCTACCTCAGCCTCCCGAGTAGCTGGGATTACAGGCGCGTGCCAACACGCCTGGCTAACTTTTGTATTTTTAGCAAAGATGGGGTTTCACCATGTTGGTCAGCCTGGTCTTGAACTTCTGACCTCAAGTGATCTGCCCGCCTTGGCCTCCCAAAGTGCTAAGCTTACAAACGTGAGCCACCACGCCTGGCCTAACGTATACTATTAATTTATAGTTTGGTCAACTGGAGCATTCTAAGTTGGAAAGTTTTTCCCTCAGAATTTTTGAGACATTGCTCCATTGTTTTCCCAAGTTGCTGCAGATACATTCAATGCGGTTCTGATTTCTTAGAATGTGATCTGATTTTCTCTCTGAAAAATTTTCGGATACTACCTTTATTCCAGTATTCTTATATTTAAGTGATATGCCTTGGGTCTTTTTAAAATACATTCAGATAAGCAGACAGTAGACTCTTTTAATTTACAAACCTAGGTACTTCAGTTCTGGGAATTTTTTTTCTTTCTTTTATTTTTTTGGATAATTTCCTCCCCACCATTTTCTCTGTTCTCTGTATGGAAGTCCATGGTATTTGGATGCTGGACCTTCTGAAATGATCTCTAATTTTTCCTGGTAGATTTTTATCAATGTTAGTTTCTAACTCTTTACTGAAATTTATATTTCCTTGATCATATTTTAATTTCCAAAAGTTCTTTTTTCTCTTTTTGAGACAGGATCACCCAGGCTGGAGTGTAGTGGCATGATTGCGGATCATGAATCACTGCAATCTCTGCTTCCCAGGCTCAAGAGATCCTCCCAACTCAGCCTCTGGCTGTTTTTATTTATTTATTTATTTATTTTTTTGAGAATAAGTATCGCTCTTGTCCCCCAGGCTGGAGTGCAATGGCACGATCTTGGTTCACTGCAACCTCTGCCTCCTGGGTTCAAGTGATTCTCCTGCCTCAGCCTCCCAAATAACTGGGATTACAGGCACCTGCCACCACGCCTGGCTAATTTTTGTATTTTTAGTAGAGATGGGGTTTCACCATGTTGTCCAGTCTGGTCTTGAACTCCTGATCTCAGGAGATCTGCCTGCCTCGGCCTCCCAAAGGGCTGGGATTACAGGCGTGAGTCACTGCACCCGGCCTTAATTGTTTTTTTATAGGGATGAGATATGACTGTATTGTCCAAGCTGGTCTCAGTCTCCTGGCTTAAGCAATCCTCCCACCTCAGCATCGCAAAGTGCTGGGAATAAAGGCATGAGCCACTGTGCCTGGCCTCAAAAGTCCCTTTTTTCTCTGAATCAATCGATTAGTCTTACCTTTTTCCCCCAGTGTTGTATCCTTGGTTCATGAATGTGATATCTTCTTTTATCTCTATGAGGATAAAATGAAAGTTTAAAAAATGTTTTCTTCTGTTTATTGCTGTATTTCTTTTACCTCTGAGTTTCTTTCTTTTTCTGTTTTGGCCCTTCATTGTCATGTTTGAGAATTTCTTCCAAATATTTGGCAATTCTTGACTGCTTATATTTAAGAGAGAGGTATTCAGTCTACTGGGTACTTCTGAGAGGTTTGTTGACTGGTGAGCCTCCCTAAAGCCAATACATTGCAGGCTCCCAAAGGTCAGTATTTCTATGTTTTTTTTTATGGCCCAGTTCCCTACAGAGAAATCCTCCAATCTCTTGCCTTGGAGTATAGCAGTGGCTGCTCAGAAGGGGAAAGGGTCTGTAGTGGAGATGGATCTCCACCTTCGAAAAAAGACATGTTGGGCCAGCTTCTGGGATTGTTGTTAGTGAGGGGCCCTCAGGTGTCATCCTTCATGGATATCCGAGCTTCAGGAAGCCACCTTGCCCAAGATAATGTCCTTCCGGTGTGGGCCCACATCCAGTGATTGATTAAGGTGGAGATATAAATGTCTTGCATTTTTGGCCCAACGTGAACCAGTTCTATTGGCCCAACGTGGGACGATTTCAGTTCTAGAGACCCCATAGGGTTGGCTAAAGCTGTCAGACTTGAATTGCAGCTCTATTCAAGTGCTGATTCCAAGAGTACTCCCTAATAGACTTGCTGTGTGGGAAACTCTGTCTCATAGTCCCCTTTCTAGGCAACCCAGTTTGCAACAGTTTCTTAAGAAGTATTCCATAAAAGCAGATGGTAAGATGGGGTTTTGGAGCTGGATCATTCACTTGCCTTCCCAACAATAATGACCCCATCATTGCTGCTGGGTGGGGCACAGACAGTCCCCGATACAAGTCTAGTGGTTCAACCTTTCATCAGTTGTGGATCTGAATGGTGTACCAGTAGAAGAAAACACACTAGCTGGTGCTATCCATCAGGTATTAGAAAAAATGAGAAAAATACTGCTATAGACACAATAGGATTGGGTGATGTCTGTCTTCCATTGCTGCTGTAATAAATTACCACAAATGTAGTGCCTTCTACAACTCAAATTTATTATCGTATAGATTTGTAGGCCAGAAGTCTGACACAGGTCTCAGAAGCCAAGATGTCAGCCAGACTGTGATTCTTTCTGAAGGCGCCAGGGGAGAGTGTTCTTCACCTTTTCTAGCTCCTAGTGGCTGTCTGCATTCCTTGACTCATGGCCCTTTCCACCGTCTTCAAAGTCAGCAGTAATGGGTGGAGTCCTTCTCATGCTGCTGTTTCTCTAGTTCTCTGCAGTCAGGAAAAGTTATTTGCCTTTAAGGACTCATGTGATTAGATTGCCTTTAAGGACTCATGTGATTAGATTGGGCCCACCCAGACAATCCAGGACAATCTCCCCTCCTGAAGGTCCTTAACCTTGGTTGCATCTGCAAAGTCGTTTTTGGCATGTAAGGTCACATATTCCACAGGCTCTGAGGATTAGAGCATGGCTATCTTTGAGGACCCTTATTTTCCATTGATAGATGGATATTGCTGAGTTTTATGAAGAGCTAGAGAAAGATAACAAGAGGCTGAGAGTGGTTATCAGCCAATTTAAAGCAAGGGTTAACTCCTCCTTGGCAGCGTAAAAACAGGTTTTTCTTGTCTTACAAAGGGTGGACAGGAAAAGAAGGCTAGGTCCAGGCCTTAGTGGTCAGAGTGGTTGATGTCCAAAGAAGGCTCAACTCCCAAACAAGGCAGGTCTTCTATGCCAAGGTCAGGGCCCTGGCTGGAAGAGGATACAATCCTGACACATGTATATCTGGGACAAATCTCCAAAATCTTGACTTCTCAGATTTCCCTGAACTCTTTGAACCTGCAGAAGTTGATCACCCCTCCCTATTAAAATCTAGGATTATGACTGGACACGGTGGTTCATGCCTCTAATTCCAGCACTTTGGGAGGCCGAGGTGGGCAGATCATGAGGTCAAGAGATCGAACCCATCCTGCTTTCAATGGTGAAACTCCATCTCTACTAAAAATTAGCTGGGTGTGGTGGTGCACACCTGTAGTCCCAGCTACTCGGAAGGCTGAGGCAGAAGAATCACTTGAACCTAGGAGGCAGAGGTTGCAGTGAGCCAAGATTGTGCCACTGCACTCCAGCCTGGTGACAGAGCGAGACTTTGTCTCAGAACAAAACAAAACAAAAACTAGGATTATCTCCACCTTCTTGCTTAAAGACAATGCAGAGGCCTCTCCCTACAGGATAAATTGTGTTTCTCCTCCCTCAGTATCTTGTCCTGCCTCGTTTTGGCCACTAGATATGTAACTAGGGTTAAGTCACAGCACAGTGCAGCCAGGGATATGCTGAGCTTGATAAAGGTGGAAGGGAACTATCTATCTCCCCAGATCTAGCCAGCATTTACTGGCAGGAACTGGAGGAGTTCTCTAGACTGGATTCTGAGAGTGCTTGATCATGAGTGCCAGAGCTTAAGATCAAATAATGGAAAGTGTATTGATTTGGATATGTTCACAAGACACATGATTTAATCAGGTGGTGTGAACCCAAAACTAGAATGGCTCCTATAACCATACCCACCTAAGTTAGGTCAAAGTGCCAGAGTGGCCAAAACAAATGGCAGAGAAAGAATTAAAAGACTCAGGGTCATAGGTATGCTGGATGTATATACCACATGAGCCCAGTAAACCTACTAGATGAGCTTACACAATTTAAGGAATGCACCTTTGAGAAAGTCACCAACATCACAAAGTTTGGTTGTGGCTCTCCTCTGTGGACCAGAGTTAATGGTAGGAGGAACCATTATAAAACGAGGCTCACTAGGCTGGGTGCAGTGGCTTATGCCTGTAATCCCAGCACTTTGGGAGGCTGAGGCATGTGGATCACCTGAGGTAAGGAGTTTGAGATAAAACTAGTCTTGTTAGTAGCAGAAGGAATAGGACCCCAATACAATAGAAGCCAGGTGGCAGTACTTAGCCTTCAGAAGCCATTTATGAATGCAATAATTGTAATGCACAGCAGAATCCATTATCGTGGAGGCAATTATTGTAGTAAGCTGCAAGTTCAGAGTGATAGCCAAAGGGGGCCTGACTCACAGATAGTTGTGGATATGATTAATGGAAGACAGTGTCCTTAGGGGCAAAATATATGGGCAGCAAAAAAGGGTACTACTCAACTTGTACCAGCAGAAGAAATAAAGAATAGATTGTCAGAAACAGAATAGAGAGCCCAGAAATAAGTTCACACACCTAGAACCAACAGATTCTTGACAAAGAACCAAGAACACACATTGGGGAAAAGACAGTCTCTTCAAGAAATGGTGCTGGGAAAATTGGATATTCACATGCAGAAGAACAAGACTAAACTCCTACCTCTCACCATATACAAAAATCAAATACTTAAATGTAGAACCCAAAACCATGAAACTACTAGAAAAAAATATAAGTGAAACATTTTACAACCTGGGGCTGGGCGAGGATTTTTTAAAGAAGACCTCAAAAGCACAGTCAATGAAAACATTAACAGACAAATGGGACTACATCAAACTAAAAAGCTTTTGCACAGCAAAGGAAACAATCAACAGAGTGAAGAGACAACCTACAGAATGGGAGAAAATATTTGCTAACTTTACATCTGACAAGCAGTTAATATCAAATATATAGGAACTTAAACTACTCAACAGCAAAAAATCAAAGAACCCAATTGAAAAGTGAGCAGAGACCTTAATAGAGATTTCTCAGAAGAAGACATTCGAATGGCCAACAGGCACATGAAAAAATGCTCAACATCAAAATGCAAAGCAAAACAACAATGAGATACCACCTCACTCCAGTTAGAATGGCTATTATCAAAAAGACAAAAGAAATAAGTGTTGGTGAGGATGTGGAGAAGAGGGAACACTTACGCACTATTGGTGGGATTGTAAATTAGAATAGCCACAATGGAAAACTGTGCTGAGGTTCCTCAAAAAATAAAAAAGAAGCTACCATGTGACCCAGCAATCCCACTCCTGGGTATGTATTTAAAAAAAAAAAAAAAAGGGAATCAGTATATCAAAGATATATCTACACTCTCATGTTTATTGGTTCACTATTCATAATAGCCAACATATGGAATCAACCCAGGTGCCCAGCAGTGGATGAATGAAGAAAGAAAGAAATCGTATATATACACAATGAAATACTATTCAGCCATAAAAAAGAACAAAATCCTGTCATCTGTGATAACATAGATGGCCCTGGAGGACAGTCTACAAGCCAGTCACAGAAAGAGAAATACCATATGATTTCATTCATATGTGGAATCTAAAAAAGTAAAAAGCCGACATCATAGAAGCAAGTAGAAAAGTGGTTACTAGAGACTGGGGAGGAGAGGAAAGAGGGGAGGATGGGGAGAGGTTGGTCAATGGATACAAAGTTACAGTTAGAGGAATAAGTTCTGGTGTTCTGTTGCATAGTAGGGTGATGATGGTTAACAGTAAGATATGGCATATTAGAAAATAGCTAGAAGAGAGACTTTTGAACGTCCTCATCACAAAGAAATGATAAATGTGTGAGGTGACTGTCAGGCTAACTACACTGATTTGGTCATTTTACAATGTATATATGTATCAAAACATCAAATTGTACCCCATAAATATGTGCAGTTACAATGTCTCAAAGTAATCATAAAAGAATATTATTATTAGAAGGAAGGATTTCTGTAAAGGAAAAGAAACAAGAAAAGAATAGATGGTCAGGACTGTAAGTGCCGTCACCCAGTAAAAAGTCATGGTTCCTTGTCTGGTTTCTGGACCTGAGATAGTTTCCCGGACTCACTGAAGGAGAGACAAAGTCCCCAGGAAGAAGGATATCTCTGCAGGTATACATGGTAATGATTCTACCATTCCTTCCTTCAAAGGCTCCTACAACCATTTATTCTGATATACTGAAATAGTTTGTGGTAGGTGGAGATAGAGTTTGAGTTGACATAGACACTCAGAGACCTGAAGCATCATCATAGCCCTAGAGAAGGGGCATAGACAGATCAGATAATAAATGAAGTCCTGGCCAAAGTCCAGCTCTCAGAAGTTCCTCTGGGTCTTGTGGACTCACCTGTGGGTCATTTCCCCAATCCTCACATGTGTAATCTGAATGGCTATAGTTCCTTGTAAGATGGAAGTGGTATATCCAGAATTGAACATGTATAGGACCAGGGGGCACAAGTAAGCTTCATGAACAGGTAGCTCAGACCTCCCATTATTTACCAGTGTTCCTTTCTCAGCTCACACCTATGACCATATGGGGGAATCCCTTATGGCTGGCTGATGGAGGAGGAAAAGCACCGTATAGGATTACAGATGAGACAGCTTGGTACTTGGCTCAACTCAAAATACATATGGCAGCTGCACTACAGCCTTACTCAGGGGTGGCTTTGAAAGACAGAGGTGAGGCTGGGTGTGGTGGCTTATGCCTGTAATCCCAGCACTTTGGGAGGCTGAGGTGGGCAGATCGCCTGAGGTCAGGAGTTCGAGACCAGCCTGGACAACATGGTGAAACCCCATCTGTACTAAAAAGAAAAAAAAAAAAAACTACAAAATTAGATAGGTGTGGTGGTGCATGCCTGTAGTCCCCACTACTCAGGAGGCTGAGGCAGGAGAATCGCTTGAACCCAGGAGGTGGAGGTTGCAGTGAGCCAAGATCTCATCATTTCACTCTAGTCTGGGCAACAGAGTGAGACTCTGTCTCAAAAAAAAAAAAAAAAAAAAGGGGGTGAAGGAAAATCCCTCCAATGGATGGAGCTTCCTTGGTACATCTGGTCATCTACTCTGTGTGGAAAGAGCTCTAGGATATATATAGATTTGCAGACAGTGGCAAGTGGTCTGACCAACTTGTTGGTGACCTAGAAAGGAAAAGACTGGAATGTTGGAAACAAGGATGCCTGGTATAGAGGCATAGGCATGGACATAGAAGAATGGGAAATAAGTATAAATATCTTTATATCATATGTTACTGCACACCAGAGAGCATCTACCATGAGGAGACACTAAGTAACCAAGCAGACAAAATGACTCAGCCAGTTGATGTCAGCCAGCTTCTGTCATCAGCTACCATGGTAGTGGTATGATGAAAATAAGAATGAGGTGGCCATGGTGGCAGAGAATGAGGCTATTCTGGGCTTAAAAAAAGTCTGGACTCCTACTTGCCAAGGCTGATCTGCTGACTACTGCTAACAAATGTGCAATGTGCCAGCAAGAGAGATCAACGCTGAGCCCCCAGTATAGCACCATTTCTTGAGGTAGCAAATTGACTACATGGGAGGGCCAGCAAATTGTTCTGACCTGAACTGATACTCACTGTGAGCATGGGTTTGCTTTTCTTGCCAATGCCCCATCCAAGGATGTACATGTGATCCCGTGTAGTATAATATCAGACCAGAAATCTATATTACACAAGGGAGGCACAAGATTAGGCTTATGACTGTGGAGTACATTGTTTGTGTCACATACTCTACCATCTAGAACCTAATGGACTGGTAGAGCCTGGGATGACCAGCTGAAGGAACAGCTGAGGCTTCAGCCCAGAGGTGAATCTTTTGAAGATGATGTGTCATTTTTGATGTGCAATATATACCTGGAATTAAAGATCTTTGTATAGTACTATGTCCAAAATTTGAAGAATTTGCAGGCCCAAGGACCAAGGAGGGGATGGATGAGTGGTCCTGCTTACGGTCGCTTCCAAGGACCACATAAAAACCATGTGCTTGCAGAATGTTCTTGCAACTCTGGGCTCTATAAGGTTAAAGTTCCCGCTCCCCAAAGAGGAAACATTTCTACCAGGGACTGAGCAAGAATCTTTTTGAACTAAAGCGATAGCTGCCACCTGAGCATGTCAGTGTCAGGCTCCTCGTGTCCAGGCAAGAAGAAGGGTGACTATCTAGGCAGGGGTGATTGACCCTGATAATTAGAGGAGGTTGAGATGCTATTACACAATGGAGGCAGGGGGAAATATGTTTAGCCCCCAGATGATACCTTGGGCATCTCTTTGGGTCTCCCTTCCTCAACCGTGATAGTAAATAGATAAGTCTACCAATGCCGGCCTGAAGGGCAAGGTGAATGGAGTCATGCCAACAGTACGAGCCCAGCAAAGCCTAGCAAAGGTGCTAGCTGAAGATGAGGGAATCTAGACTGGATAGTGGTGGAAGGAGATGATGAGTCTAGGTTGAGGCCTCTGGAGCAGCCACAGCAGTGACAGCTGTCATTTATCCCATTAATTTTCCTTTTAAACTGTAATTTGTCTCATTAACCTTCCACTTCTAAGTTGCTCCCAGGAAGAGAGACCCATGAGTGTGGTGGATAATTTAGCAGCACTTTCCAACAAGACAATCCCCTGAAGTCCTCACACCATCCTGAGAACATGAGTTAGGATCTCAAAATGAGTTAGAACAGAGAAGCCCTATCATTTTCTCATTTTGGCTATGGCCACTTCTTGGAATTTCATGTGACAGAGTTATGTGCATGTGTTCCTTCCTGTTAATGCTATCTACTCTTCATTCCAATCCCGCCCTCTTCCCCCCACCACACATAGTGACCTCAGCCAGTTTCAAACAAGCAATCAGCAAGTGTCTCATGAACAACTTTATTCAGCTCTGTGCCTTGGCTTTCATGAACACATTACAATGGTGATTTGTTCAATTTCCACCCTCCCCACTAGACTGCAAATTCCATGAGATTCCATACCATCGCGGTTGAGGAAGGGAGACCCAAAGAGGTGCCCAAGGTATCATCTGGGCGCTAAACATATTTCCTCCTGCCTCCATTGTGTAATAGCATCTCAACCTCCTCTAATTATCAGGGTCAATCACCCCTGCCTAGATTGTTACCCTTTTTGCCTGCTGTTCCCTGGACATGAGGAGCCTGACGTGCTCAGGTGGCAGCTATTGCTTTAGTTTAAAAAGATTCTTGCTGAGTCTCCTGTGTCAAGCATCTCTAGTCCTGAGATCAGGGCCTGGCTCATTCCAGGTGTCCTATAAACTAAAAAATAAGTAAAGGAATGATCTTGGCTTTTTGGAAACCCATTGTCTGGTACAAAGATAGGGCTGGGGAAAGGAAATGAGAAAGACAGGAGAAGATTTAAATTTGGGAGCAAAGATCAGGTCACATAAAAGGTCAGTATATAGTTAACTGCTAAACAAATGCGGTGGCACTGACTGTTGTGTTTTAGGAGGGTAGACGTGTATGAAGTCAATGGAGGAAAGGCTTCCTGGAGAAGGTTGGATTTGGTCTAGGCCTCGAGTAGTACATAATGTTTACCCAACTGAGAACATGTGGGATTGAAGGGGGCCCAAAGAGAGCTCATTCATTCAGGAAATAAGCACTTTGTGTTTCCCATGTGGCTGGCCCTGTGCTTGGCACTTGGAATGCAGCTGTGAACAGAAGAGCAATCCCTGTGTCCATGGAGTGTACATTCTGGTGGGGAAAGACAGGCAATAACAAAGTAAATAGATGAACTTATGGCATATTAGCAGGTGTAGACTGCTTTGGAGAAGAATAAAGCGAAGCGGCGTGATAAAGAGGGTCAGCAGTATGGAGTGGGTACAAGGATGGGCTCCCTGAGAGGTGAGGTGGGGGGCCATGCAGATCTCTGGGGGAAGAACATGTGGGCAGAGGGGACAGCAGGTGCAAAGATCCTGAGGTAAGTGCACTTCTGGCCCATGCAGCTGGCTCAGAATGAATGAGGGCGGGAGCAGTGGGAGGTGATGTTTGAACTTTTTCTTTTACTCTGAGCGAGAGGGGAGCCATTGGAGGGTGTATTGGTTTTCTATTGCCATGTAACAAATTGCAAACACAATGGATGAAAACAACACAAACTTGTTATCCCACCGTTTCTGAGGGTCGGGAGCCTGGTGTGTTTTCACTGGGCCCTCTGCTCAGGGTCTCACCAGGCTGAAACCTAGATGTCAGTTGGGGTTGTCGGCTCACCTGGGGCTCAGGATCCTTTTCCAGGCTCACTGGTTGTTGGCAGAATTGGGTCCTTGCAGCTGTAGCACTGAGATTACTGTTTCCTTGCTGGCTATCAGCCTGGAGCCATCCTTAGCTCCCAGAGACCACTTGCTATTTCCTGCCATGTGGCCATCTCCACAACATGGCCATTTTGGAGGGTATCTCTGTTGCTTAGAATCTCTCTGACTTCCTCTGTCTCTGACCTCTAGACTCTTTAAAAAATAGTCACCTGCTTAAGCCAGGCCCACCCACACTGGGGCAGGAATCTTTGACCCACAGAGGGCTTTGAACAGAGGAGGGGCATGGTCTAACTTACATTTGAGCAGGATCTCTCTGGTGCTGCATTGGGAATAGACTGTTGGGAGGATAGATGGAAACAGGGAAATAGGGAGATGAGTTAGCATGCTTGGATGAAGGAGGGCTGAGAGTGTGTGCTGAGGGCATTGAGGGATGCTGATGCATGGCCGGGGAGTCCCTGCAATGCTGGCTGGGGAGTCTGAACTTCATCTTGGTGCCACAAGGAGCCAGGGTAGCATCCTGAGTTGGGGCTAAGTGTAACTTCATTTATTTATTTATTTTCTTTAAAAAATTTTAATAGGTACGTTGTAGGTGTATATATTTATGGGGTAAATGAGATATTTGATACAGGTATACAATGTATAGTAATTGCATCAGAGTAAATGGGGCACCTATGACCTCAAAACTTTGTCATTTCTTTGTATGTAACTTTATTTTATTTTATTCTTTTAGAGACAAGGTATTGCTCTGTTGTCCTGGATGGAATGCAATGATGTGATCACAGCTCACTGCAACCTCAGACTCCTGGGTTTAAGCGATCCTCCTGCCTCAGCCTCCCTAATAGCTGGGACTACAGGTGTGTACCTCCATGCCTGGCTAATTAAAAAAAATTTTTTTTGGTAGAGACAAGGTCTCACTATTTTGCCCAGGCTGGTCTGGAACTCCTGGGCTCAAGTGATCCTCCTGCCTCAGTCTCCTAAAGTGCTGGAATTACAAGTGTGAGCCACCACGCCCGGCCAAGAGTAACTTTAACTTCACCAAAGCTCAAGTGCTCTGGCATTCCTTTGCCTTATCCTGCCAAAGGGTCCAGCTATAGTAAAAACACAGTGGTTACCAGCCAGCAAGGTACAGAGTGGAGGTAAAAGAGGAGGGGAGTGAAAGGGGGCCGGGTTGGCTGAGAATGCTGCACCCAGGTGTGGTGGGCGACCCAGCCCCTGAGATCCTTGAGAAACCTGCCAGCTGTGACTCCGGCTGGTGCCTCCATTCCTCCCTTGTCTTAGGACCCCTTCTTTCCTCCTGTCAAGGAACATGGTTCCAGGATGCCACAGAATGGAAGATGGCAGTGGCTCAGGGCCGTGGAAGGCAGGAGCAGTCTGAAAAGCTTGCAGGGGAACTGCCGGTGAATATCCATTGTCTGTTTCTGAGACGTGTCACTGTTCTGTGAGGGAAAGAGAAAGAGAGAACGAGGATGTTTGTGTGAGTCAGGGTTGGGTGAGAGCTAACACTGAACTTAATGTGAGAATATCTCACCCGGTGCCAGCACAGAGCAGACTTTCAAAAAAGGTTATCAGTGGCCCTTGGTTCAGTGAAATTCACTGAGAGCTTGCTCCTGGTATCAGTGACTACAACTCCACTCTTGCCTCAAGGGGTTCACAGTTTTGTTGAACGCAGGTTTTCAAATCACTTGTGTGCAACAAACACAAGTGTGCATGTGTGCACACTCAAAAGCCAACTGTCTGAGTTGAGATCTTGGCCCCATCACTTAATTGCTTGACTCTGAATTGCCTGCAAGTCATTGAATGTTTCTGTGCCTCCATTTCCTCTTTGTAAATGGGGTGATAACCACAGTACCCGCCCCCTCCCCGGAAATTGGTAGAAGTGTTGCATTAATGACATGAATTGCTATTGGTAAAGTGTTTAGAACAGTGCTGAACATGCAGGTGCACTGTATGGGTGTTTGAGACCTATAAAAACATGGAGATTGAATTCTTAGATGACGTCTCCTCATCTTATGAAGTTCTTTCTTGATTCTTGCAGCCACCCTGGATTGGGTGAAATGGAGCTGAGCAGCTGAGGACTGAAGGTCGTGCCTTTTGTGTGAGTGAAGGAGAGAGGAAGTCCAGGCAAGCCTTCTGTGGAGGTTCATCAGTGGTTACCCAGGCTCGTCCCTGAGCCAGGCTGCTAGGCTGGCCAGCGTGTGACCTCCAAAGTCCACCTCAGACCACAGGATCCTGGTTTCTGGGGATGGGAACAGTCAATGAGTTTTTAAAAGGTCCTCAGTGAGCCGGGGATGGCGGCACATGCCTGTGGTCCCTGCCACTCAGGAGGCTGGGGAGGGAGGATCACTTGAGCCCAGGAGGTCAAGGCTGCAGTACACTATGGTCATGTCTATGAATAACCACTGCACGCCAACCTGGAGAACATAGTGAGACCCCATCTCAAATAATAAAAAAAAGTCTTCAGGAGGTTTTGATATATAACTAGCTATGGAACTCACTGGTAGTGTTGATTTGCCTTTTCTGCCTGTTTTATTTTGTTTTAGTCTGTGGAGAGTGAGTGTGTTTGTGTGTGGGATAATCCTCTGTAATCCACTTGCTCTGACAGAGTTATTGTAACGACTGGTTTGGATGTGGTACTTTTGTATCAAAGCTCTTTCCATTGTCAGGTGGGTGAATAAAGATCATTATTTGTTCCTGTGTGTCACTGTCAAGTAGAGAGCTTTCCCGTTTTCTCCCTGCATCTCTCTGTATGCAGTAGGTATGCGGGAATGTAGTTATGGCAATGACATGCGCTTTCTTACCATTTCCCACATCCCTTTCTGAGTCAGGTAGAAATATTTGAGGGCCAGTGGGACTGACAATAGCTGTTCTAGGAGGTCAGAAAGGAAGCGGAAAGGCAAGGCTGGCTTGGTTTCTGGAGGAACAGAAGCCAGTCCTCAGAACCCTCCAGCCTTCCGGCCCAGCACTGCTAGGGGAACTGTCACGTTGAGTTACTTAGAATCGCATCTCTTCCGGGACCTGCTGTTAATCTCCAGCCCAGCCCCCATCAGAACCCAGACCGATAGCTAAGAATGGAGCTGTCTGTCTTTCTGAGCCCCCTGATTGTTTTGTTATTGCTAATGGGCTGATTTCCAGTTATGTAACCTCCTCTCTGTTAAATGAAATCTCATTATTTTACTGTGCTGTGCACATCAGGTCTGGTTCACGTTGAGCTACCTGAGAGGTGCTGGGAACGTGCTGTTTCTCATCATTTTCACCCAGCAAGAGAACTGGAGAGAGAGAGCTACACCCAAACCAATTATGGTCAGGCCCTCTGGGCTGTTATATAATATTCCAGGAGACAGTGGAGTGAAGCGGACCTCAGCGTCCCAGAGGTGTGCTGCCAAGACAGTGTGCTTTCCTTGCTTGGAAGTCTTGGGTAAGTAAGTTCTCTTTCCAACCCAGAAGATTTTGAGGGGCATTTATATATGGGGTAGAGAGAGTTCCTAAATTGACTTACGATTTTCTTGCACACAAATAAACAAAGAAGCAAGCAAACAAAAGCAAAGAGAGACCTTCTTTCTAGGCCTGCTGTCTACTACGTTTTAGGGCCTGAGTGAGCTCTGATCCAGGCAAATCAGGTAACCAGGGTCGTGGCCTCGAATCCACATATGAAAACCCTGACTCCCAGGCACAGTGTCCAGTGGGAAACAGAAGGTCTGGTGAGATCCCAAGACCTGGAGTCCTCCGAGGTGGTTAGTGTGGTATGACGGGGGGAGTGGGGGCTCCGGAGTGAGAAGAACTGGTTTGATTCTGCTCTGCCACTCACCACCCATGTGATCTTGCACAAATCGCTCTGCCAGTCGGGAAAACAGAAACAGGTCTGTCTACAGAGAGTGTTTAATTACACAGGCATTGGAAGAACTGAGGAGACAAACAGGGGCTAAATGGGGGCCTGAGAGCACAGGTCCAGAACAGAAGGATTCCGCAGGAGGTGGGAAGCCAGGGTCCTCCAGTGGGAGGGGCTGCCCATTGTGCCTGGGACTCTGGAGCCAGGGGAGGAGCTGGAATCATGGGGAAGACAGAGCTGAGAGATGTCATTTGGGGCAGAAAGAGATGAAGAGAAATACCCTGGCATCTCCCTTACTCTCTCCTCCAATCTTATGCTGATCCCCCTCTGGCTGAACCTACAGGATGGCAAAGGAACTTGGGAAACGAGTCTACCGTGGAACAGAACAGAGCAGGGAAAGGGCAGGGAATGGATGGAAGAGCAAATGGGGCATGGCCTGCGTAGAGTGAATGTCTTTGAATAAATTGTCTCCAATGTGAATTATTGCCACTGACCCTAGGGCTGAGGCATGGGTGGACCAGGAGCTGGACTGGCCAGTGGACACTCTCAGCTATTTGGGAGGGGAAGGGGATGCAGTGTTTGCCCACACTGGTACTTCCTGTGACTGGAACAGCAGCCCTTGGTGATAATCTCCACAGGGCAGATTAACATGACCCTTCCTACTTCCATTTTACTGCTTTGTTTTTTTCTTTTAGAAGTTTCCTACCTCCTCTAAGAAGATGTTCCAGGCAAAACCCAGATCTGCTTTAGTGACTTCAGAAGAAACAGATCTGAGGGAGGATGAGAAGCCAATAGACAATGGTATGTGTGTGAAAACACGCGGCAGACACACGTGCTCTCCAGCGTTCTATCTCAGCTGATGGTCAGCGAGCCTTGGGCCGTCTTCACCTCCTTTTCCTTCCTCTCACTGTCTTTCCACCATGCCATCTCTATCAGTTCAGTTCCCAGTGGAACACAGATGGTTTGCCTGAAGAAAATCTAATGAGGGGTCTATTTATCTGTGGCCAGGGCTTGGGATGCCCATGTGCAGTAGTAATGCCCCAGGGATGAGCAAGAGTGGAAAGCTGTGGCTCCCTTGAGGCCTCAGGGCCAACAGAATGCACTATGCTGCTGGAGCCCTGGGGAGCTGGAGCTTGGAAGAGGGGAAAAGGGGTCACCTCAGAAGCTATAGTCATAGAGAGATGCAACCACTGCCACACTGCCCAGACTGTGGCAAGGCATGGTGGGAGCAGAGGGAATCAACACCCAGCACCCGTCCCTTTGACCCTTTGACCTGCTGGTGTCTTGCATTGGCTAAACCAGAAACTGGAGGGCAACAGCGCCCCAGTGTAGCAACCTATGGGGCCAAACTTCTGAGGTCAAAGCAGGACAGAAGGTGGAGAAGGGACTTGGAGGGACACATGGAGAACAATCAGCAAAGTTTACCCCCTTTGTCACTTGGCACTGGAAAATCTGAGAAGCACCAGATGTTGTATGAGTAACCTAAGAGGGGTTTGTTGCTTGAATGTCTTTCTACTTTGGGGGATTTTTGAAGAAAGTGTTTATGAGCAGGGCAGCTTGCCCCGTTACCTAGTCTTCCAAGAATAAAAGACAAGGCCTCAGTTTTTAGTCAGTTGTAAACACTTACATTCTTTATTTTTAGGTTATGAGGATGAGGGTGGCTATCCAAAGGATTGAGAGAGTAGGCTTTTGCACTATGTAGCCATGGATTCAAATCCCAGCATTACCACTGATTAGCTTGGGGCTTTGATAAAGTTAGTTACTTCTCTCAGCCTCGATTTGCCAAAATGTAATGTGTTAGAAATATCAAAACATAGTTGAAAGGATGGAATGAGGTAAGATGTATAAATTGTTTAATAATGGTAGCTACATGTTTTTATTTTGCAAACACATGGAGTGGAGTCATTGGGCAAGAAGCAAGATGCTCTCGCAACGGAAAGTCTTGGCCATTTAACCAGTTATGGGGTGGGGGGAGGACTTTGGTGACACAGCAGGTGCCCAAGGTCCTCAGAGTGGCAAATCAGTGCATTTAAGGGCAGTTTTGACTGCCTGGCTGACCAGATGCTCCCCCAGCAGAACTATATCCGCAGGTACTATCTAGAAGTTAGAAGGTATCCTGTTGGGCTGCCTGGAGGCAGGGTTGTAGGGGGTTGATGACCCTTTGTCTTGGGGTGTGAGGTTAGATGTGTCTGATTAGAGAGGACTAAGAAGGAGATAGGCTGCTGTCCTCTTGGATGGCTCATCTCAAATAACTACCACCATCTAACATCTGACTAGTGCTCTGCCACCTACCAAACACTCTCATTTCCATCATCTCCTAATTTCACATGGACAGGGCTTAGCTTGCTTGTTCAGATCTCGCAGGACTGACCACTTCTGCTGATTCACACAGGAAAAATCATCTAGTCGAGGTGAAAACACCAAACCTTGAATGTGTCTCTACAGACTTGGACATTTTGAGTAGGAAATAGAAGGACTTGAGGACTCATGAGTTTTCGTCTCTCCTTCCTGTTGAAGGTTGAGACTTGGCAAGAGAGAGGGGGCCGTGGGCTATGAGTGGCTGGCTCTGGGGAGGGTTTTAGAAGTATAAGGTTGGTGGAGGTGACACCCCAGGGTGAATGGAGTGGCAACCCAGGAAGGGTGGGGTTTTGGCCTGAATGCTTTTGTCAAACCCATCTTCAGAATGGACTTTATTTATTTATTATTTTTTGTTTAACTTTTATTAAATGAAGGTCAGGGGTACATGTGCAGGTTTGTCTTATGGTAAACTTTTGTCATGGTGGTTTGTTGTACAGATTATTTCATCTCCCAGGTATTAAGCCTGATACCATTAGTTGTTTTTCCTGGTCCTCTCCCTCTCCCTCCTCCCACCTTCCACCCTCCAATAGGCCCCAGGTGTGTTGTTCCCCTCTATGTGTCCATGTGTTCTCATCATTTAGCTCCCACTTACAAGTGAGGACATGTGGCATTTGATTTTCTGTTTGTGCGTTAGTTTGCTAAGGATGATGGCCTCCAGCTCCATAGGATGGACTTTAAAGGGGGCATTTGAGACTCTAGAGAAAAATGCCCTGAAGAAGCATAAAGCTCAATACCATCCCTAGCAGGTAGAGTCACATGGAGGCAGTGGTTACTTTTCAGGTGCAAATGAGAAGAAAAGGGTTGGGGACATGGTTGTAGACTTCAGACCCAACTGCACAGAGTGTGGGCCTGAAACAATTTAAACTTGAATTTTTTGTTTTTTTTTCTTGAGACAGAGTCTCACTCTTGTCACCCAGGCTGTAGTGCAATGGCATGATCTCAGCTCACTGCAACCTCTGCCTCTCAGGTTCAAGTGATTCTCCTGCCTCAGCCTCCCAGGTAGCTAAGATTACAGGTGCCCACCACCATGCCCGGCTAATTTTTGTATTTTTTAGTAGAGATGGGGTTTCAAATTAAAAATTAAATCTCAATTCAACAGGCATTTATTGAGGATCCCAAGATTTTTACTGTGTTCAAGGTGCCCTGGGGAGCCTACACCTGGTTGGGAGTCCTGGATTGGTTATCCATGATAGTTTGATCTCGAATGAATCATTTAGCTTTCTTGATCCTCAGGTTTTCCATGTCTTCTAATAGTTATTGAGCACTCACCATCCAAGCAAGGTACCAGGCACTTTCAATTAGATTATCTCATTGAATACTGACAATGCTGCAAAGAATTTATGGATAAGGAGTAGTATTAGCGAAGCTGTGGGTTTCTTCAATGTCCCATGTCTCTGAGTGGTGCAGCTGGGAGGTAAGCAGAAGTTTGTTCCCTCCCCTGACCCTTATATGATGCATCTCCACACCTGTTTGCCACAGTTTCCGTCAGTGGAAGAGGCACTACCAGGGTCACGAGTCTATCACAGAGCAAACCTAGTGAATTATAATGAGATACTTATTTATCTGTCTCTCCTGCTATGTGTAAGGTTCTTAAAAAATAGGGACTGAATCCAAATTACCTTTTTGTATCTCTGGAGTCCAGTAGAACATCTGGTACATAACAGGGACTCAGGAGATATTGAACCAGGCATTAAGACAGGCACTGGGGATTCATAGATTAAAGGATTTAGATCTAGCCCTTAAGGACTCACAGTCTAAAGGTGATATGGGCGTACAACTGTATAATGACAGTGCAATGAGACACTTACTTTAATAGAGGTATGTATAATGTGAACATTTTTGTTTTTTTTTGGGTTGAATTCATTTTAGTGAATACTTTTTTTAAAATTTAAAAATTAAGGTCATTTTTATTTTTATTTTAAATGAAACTTACTTTAAATGAAAACACACACACACACACATTGCAGATCAGCTGAAAGAACCTGGATGTTCCTTTGGATCTCATTGTCCTCCCTCTGTAGAAGTAGCCCTTAATGTAAATTTAGGTTTATTATCCCCATGCATTTTCTTAAAGAGACAGGGAGAGACAGGGTCTTGCTCTGTTGACCAGGCTGGAGGGCAGTGGTGTGATCATGGCTCACTGCAGCTCTACCTCCTGGGCTCAAGTGATCCTTCTGCCTCAGCCTCCCATGTAACTGGGGCTATAGGCTCACACTTCCACACCCAGCCCCCATGCAAATTCTTATATACTATTGTGTGTGTGTGTGTATAAATATATAAATATAAATATAAATATAAATAGAGAGGAGCCTATATAGATTCTTTCCTTCCTCCTTCCCTCCTTCTCTCTCCTCCTTCCTTTCCACCTTCCTCTCTTTTTCTCTGCTCTCTCTCTTCTTCTTTGTGATTCTTAACAAAGTGGAAGTCTACTAGACACATTACTCAGAGACTCGTATTTTCCCAGTTAATCTATGCAGATTTATTGGATGAATGGCTTACTTGCCTTTCACCCTGTGTTTTGTGAAAGTGAGAGGTTAGGGTAGGGGCTATGCCTCACACCAGAGAGATGTCTTTTTGCTCTTAAACTGGTAAGAGAAGGTCTCAAGAGAGGCCACATGGGAAAGAGGCAGAAATGCTCAGTTGGGTCATGAAGGACCCCTGGGCATTGGAGCAGGAGCCCTCACAATCATCTAGAACAGCAGTTCTCCACAGAGAGGGGGCTCTTCATGTTGGAGTTAGGCTGCAAGAAATATTTTGCTTTTAAAAAACATAATAGAAGTTTGAGAATTTTTTGCTCAAAGTTATCCCTGGGGGCACCATTATTTTTCAGGGGACCCCAGCTCATCCTCGAGCTGAGTGGTCTGTCACACGCCCTCAAGAACATGCTCCCATGTCCTACAACTAATACAACATCCTTTGTATTAGTAAGGATGCAAGTTCTGCTACTCTGACTCTGACAAAGACCCAAAGCTGGAGCTGCCACACATTTTCAGAAGTCTTGGGACCTTATTGTTACACAGAGCTATCATTAACAATTAAATTTTATAAATTTAAAAGTGAATATATTAAGAGTCAAGCTAATCAATACTCAAAACTCCCCGCTTCCTAATTCCTTAACTACATTGTACTCTTCTCGATGCTGCTGCAGTGATTCGCACGTATCATGTCTGCATGGGGCAATGGTCTGTAACGGGGTGAGGCTGCAGCTCTGTGTTCTGACCATCCAGTCTCCTTCGATCCTGCTGCTCTGGCATCTCAACACCTTATTCCATCCTGGGTCCAAGGAGGCTTGTCTAAGCTCTAACTCCTGCCTGTACCCAGGATCAAGGAAAACAGGGAAGAAGGAGAGGGAGGGTCCCTTTTTTCCTTTTAAATGCATGGTCTTGACCTTGCATACATTGCTTCTGCTCTGTTACCCTAATGGCCACATCTAGCTGCAAAGCAGCCTGGGAATGCAGTCTTCATCAGGGCTGCCATGTGCCCAGCTAAAACATTTCTAACTCTAGAAGGAAAGAATGGATATTAGGGGAGAGCTGGCCCTCCCTAACATTTCAAGGGTTCTGCTCAGCTTCTAGGCCACCAACCAGCCCTCCACTCCCTCATCCCAACTATTCTGAAGGCCTGTGGCAAGTCTCCAGGAAGGCTCTTGGAATTGTCCAAGCTAGTGTAGATGTGGCCCCTTCCAGCCAATGTGTTGAAAACACTCATGGACTTCCCATATCCCTCGCCTCCAGGCAGCAAGAAGAGACTCAGAAACACATGAACTAGGATCATCTTTGTACAGAGTGAGCACCAACAGATAAGCCCTGGCAAAGGGGCCTCCACTGTATTTAGGACTGAGCTGGACTCTGGGTGAGGAGGGAATAGTGGTATTAGGGAAAACTAGGTAGTTCTTGCTTCAAGGAGCTCCTAATCCAGATGAAATTCTTATACCTGGAGGATCACTAATAATACAGGCAGTATCTGGTAAGGACTAGGTAATTCTTTTATTTATTTATTTATTTATTTA
>NW_012116433.1:2199114-2211301 GCF_000951035.1 Colobus angolensis palliatus
CCTGCTTCAGCTCTCGCTGGTCGGGCTGTAACAGCTGACCAGCACCGATTGTCTGGCACTCAGTAGTGAGATGACCCCAGTACCTCAGTTGAAAATGCAGAAATCACCGGTCTTCTGTGTCCTTCGCGCTGGGAGTTGCAGACTGGAGCTGTTCCTATTCGGCCATCTTGCTCCGCCCCTCTCAGGACCAGGTAATTCTTTTCTAACTTTAAATTCTGGGCAGAGAACCAGTCTCCATGAGCAACCAACTCAAGTCATTGTTGGTCTAAGCTCTTGTTTTGACCTTGGACAGTTATAATCAAATAAAACTTACAACGGAGTTTGGTTGATATTAGTTAAAGCTCTACCTAATTGTTGTGCTGCCTAGTAATTAGGCAGCAATGATAAGCAGTCCACATAAATGACTAATTAGCATTATTTTTACGTGATCAAAGTTTTAAATTTTCACTGTTACCCTGTACAGTTTATTGGTTGTCACTCTTGGTTCCAGCCATAACTAATGCTTTGCAGTATGCAGGAGGCCCTGGCCCTCTCCAGCCTCTAGCCTGTGCCTGGAGTGGTCTATCTTGAAGTTCTCCATCAAGCCCTGTTGATATTTAGAAGAGGCATGGCACAGTGGTCAAGTGCTTGGGCTCTGGGGTCAGAATGCCTTCACGACTTAACTCCAGTGTTTAAGCTGGGTGAGCTTAAGTGAGTTGCTTAATCTTCCACTGCTTTAGCTTGAGAATGTGCCTAAGACATAATTAATAATATATGTTATTAGCTCTTTTATTCATTCATTTGTTCAGCAAACAACAGCATCCACTATTTTCCAGGTTCTGTTCTACATGCAGAGAATTAGTAGTGAAATAAACAAAGTTCTGCCCCCATAGTTTACATTTTAGAGGAAGGAGACAGATAATTAACAAGTCTGAAAGTTTATCAGATGATAAGTCTGATGAAGAAAACAAGGCATGTTAAGGTGATAGAGGAAGTGCATCAGTCAGGAGAAGCTAGATGAAACTGCAATAACAAACAACCTCCAAATCTTAGGGGCTTTGCTCATGCTCCATGTTAATTGTGAGGTGAGCAGGAGGGCTCTATTCCACATCTTTCTCCCTCTGTGATCCAGGCTCACTGAGTCCTCATCCTCTGGATTGTCACCAGTCATTATAGCAGGCAGAAGGAGGAATATGATGACTCATGTTGGAAGAGGGGAAACCAGAGATACTGATGTGCTGAGTAATCTCTGCTTGCTCCAGATCTGTTCTTATAGTTCTGCTCTGCTACACTCTGTGCTCTTGAGCCTGAACTCCATGGATTGCATCACCAGGGCTCCCTGCCCTCTGATTTCCAGTTGTATTTGGCCAAAAGGAGGCATCATCAGGAGACTCAAGGATGGGAAGAGAGCCAGGTGCTTGCTCTGTTGCTCTCTGCTTGGCCACAGTTCTGCAGTGGCTGTTTTCCTAAGGCCACAATGCCATCAAGCACTCTCACTTCCATGGCTCTGGCTCTCAGAGGGGCTCTGATAACAACAGTTTCTCCTCCTACAGGACTGATCATGGTATTGGTTTCCTAGTGTGGCTAGTTTTGAGGGGCCTTAAAATCTCTTCTTGGTTTCCTCTTTGAGTAGAATGTTCCTGGAAAGATCTCTCCAAAGATCATAGCTGAATGTTCCAGTCACTTCTTGCTGGGACCCTCAAATATAATAGGTCAAAGGATTTGTGCCACAGAGGCCCCCTCTGAGGACACGACATTTGAAGTGGGGGAGAAACTCAAGCAGATGCTGGGTGCGGTGGCTCATGCCGGTAATCCCAGCACTTTGGAAGGCCAAGGCAGGTGGATCACCTGAGGTCAGGAGTTTCAGACCAGCCTGGCCAACATGGTGAAACCCCATCGCTGCTTGCTACCAAAAAATACAAAAATTAGCGGGTGTGGTGGCATGTGCCTACAGTCCCAGCTACTGGAGAGGCTGAGGTGGGAGAATTGCTTGAACCCAGGAGGTAGAGGTTTCAGTGAGCCAAGATCATACCACGGCACTCCAGCCTGGGCAACAGAGTGAGACCCTGTCAAAAACAAAACAAAACAAGTTAGGCAGGTATTGCAGTGGGGAAGGAAGATGGTCCAGACTGAAAGAAGACCTTAGCGGTGGGAGAGTGGTTCTTGGCACATTCAAGGAACAGCAACAAGGCCGCTGTGGCCAGAGCTAAATGAGCTGGTGGAGAAATGGTAGGAATCAGGGCCAGAGAGGCAGAGACCCAGATGACACCCATGTTTTTGTAGGTGATGGGAGAAACTTTAGATTTTATTCCGAGTGACACAGGAAACCACTGGGAGGTTTTGAGCCATGAGGGACATGATCTGGCTTACAATTTTAAAGGATAGTTCTGATTTTAAAGGCAAGATGGAGCAAGGAGATTGATTAGGAGACTGATGCAAGAGTCTCAGGGGGAGAAGCTGGTGGCTTAGACCAAGGTGAGAGCAATGGAGGTGGTGAGAAGTGATAAATTAGGGTCTTATTTTTAAGGTGGAGATAACACAAGCTTTGCTGACTGGTTGGATGTTGGCATGAGAGGAAAAGAGAACTCAAGAAGAACTCCAGAGATTTGGCATGAAATGGGAAGACTGAGGGAGATGCAGTTTTTCTGAGAGATGAGGGTGGATCTCAAGTGTTCAATTATGGTCATATTTAGTTAAAGATTCCCATTAGAACTTGAAGGGGAGATGGTGAGCTATGGTTAAAGGAACAGGTCAGAGCTAGAAATACACATTTGGTGGTTTCTGGTTACAAGTGGTGTTTAAAGCCAAGACACGGGTGAGCTCCTTAAGGGAGTGAGAGCGACAGAGAAGAGGTGGGAGGAGGGAGGACTGGGGCATGTGAAGGTGTGGAGGGTGAGGCACCCGCAAGGGAAGGAAGGAAGGGTGGATGAAGGAGAAGAAGTAAGTGAAGAAAGTATTTCAAGGAGGAGGGGGTAGTCACCTGCCATGATGCTGCTGAGAGACTGAGAGGCTGCTCCTCCAAGAAGTCTGCTCTAGCCCCTCAAAGTGGACCCTTGGCTTTTTCCTGCGCTCCCGCACATCTCCTGCTGATTCTCTGTATTGTAGTTATCTTCTGTCATGTCCATCTCCCCCTCTGTACCCAAAGTTCCTTGAAGATGATGTCTTGTTAATGACACTGAGTTCATGCCATGCATATAGTGGTGTTAAGTTAACATAATTCACAAAACACAGGACTCAGCCAAGGGGATGTGCACCTCCCCCCGCAACCTTGTACTGCCCAAGCCTCCAGATTTGGTTCAAAGAACTGAGGTTCTCTATTCTTTTCACCTTCCAGGGGCCCAAAGACTCTTTTAAGCCCTCCTTTTATAGTAGCCAATGCCCCCACCAATGATCCTCCCCCTTATCATGTTGAGCGCTCTGGGACTATTTCCCCTGGCCAGGCAACCTAGGTACCAGGAAACAGGGCTGCAGAATTGTGGAGATACAGATTTTTACATTGTCTGTCTTGGTGGTGACCTATTGAATTCTGAGTGGGTAGGAGAGAGGGCAGGGGCGGGGGGAAGAGAGAGAGAGAGAGAGAGAGAAAGAGATAGATAGATAGAGATAGAGAGAGAGAAGGGAAGGGGAGGGGAGGGCAGGGGAGGAGAGAAGAGAGGAGAGGAGAGGAGAGAGAGAAAGGAGAGCAGATCGGGAGAGGAAGAGGGAAAGAGACCCAAGACGGGGTAGTGGCTCAGTATAAAAGAGGTGACCTGGGGAAAATTAGCTTTTTTCCCTCTGGCACCTCAGAAACTTGGGGCAGAAAAGTGGTTTGGCTTAACACTTCCGTTTTACAAAAGGAAAATTGAGGCTCAGAGAAGTGAGTGACTTACGATTTCAGAGGTGGCTGTGTGGCAGAGCTGGCCTAGCATGCATCCCTTGTGTCTCCCAGTTCAGTGTCCTCTATAACCTGGTGGTGACTTTGGGGAAAGGAATAGTTGTGTCTCTCTTAGACAAATATCTTCTACTTATTCAGTAATACCTAGAACTGCTCTAAAAGACAGCCTTCTGGTTCACAAATGAGAAAGGCTAAAACTGCACATTATGCAGAGAGAATAAAAGTGGGCTGCTCCTCTGCTAAGGATTAATTGACAGCCATTCCTTAGGAGAGGGGTAGGGGATTGGGATTTAGGAAAGGGAAGGCTAGAGTTGTGAAATTCAAACTGAAATTGAGTGAGAGGCACAAATTTGCTATTTGCCTTCTGAGCATGAATGGACCGATTTCATGATGAATTAACCTGACTGTGCACACTTGAGAAGGCAGAAGAAAGCCACAGTGGCTCAGTTTTCATCCCACCAATGAGAGAGTGAGGCATGAGTCTTGATTCTGCTCCTATGAGGAGCCAAGTGATCTGCCAAGAAAGGCTCAGGTGAGTGGAGTCCAAGTGTGACCACAAAGGATCTGAGTGGGGCCGTTCTCCTTCTGGGGACTGCCTGGGCAGCATCTGTCTTGTCCTGTTGGCCACTGGTGGTGGGGGTGGGAGGTGGGGCATATTCTAGGCCTTTCTGGGATCTTCATTCCTGGGTAGTCATGAGGTTCAGCAGTGGGCTTGGTGCTCAGGTCCGTGAGCTGAGCATTCCTGGGTTTGCTCAAGTCTGGGGGCTTTGCCAGGTTCTGTCTCACCTAGCTCTTTCTAACAGTGCTAATTTCCAAACCCAATCACTTCCACAAAGAGCCTGGCAGCCTCACCTCTTTCCTCAGTGAAGGTTTAATAGCAGAGCACTGAAACAGGTCTCATTGCTAAGCCTTCATTATTTCCACAACATATACTACAGGACTCCTACTAATATACTGTGACGCATTGTCCTCATTAAAACTAAACGACTCATGTCAAATTAAATGAGCAGAGAACATTGGGTTAGCCAAGGGTCTGGCTTGCAATTACATGTTTGTTTACTTGTTAATTGTCCAAGTTTAATAATTTTAGTAGCCCTTTCTTCTTGTCAATACAAATTACTGATGCCTCGGACTTGGTTTTCTAGGGAGCCCAGACTGGGAGGCAGGATATGGATGATCAGTCCTACTGTGCCATATTCTACAAGACATTGAACACTGTGCTGAGCCTCTCCTGGAGTACAGGGGCATGATAATCACCACCCACCCACTTCTCTAGCATGTTGCAGAGCTACTATAAAGTGGCAACATCCAGGGAGCCCTAAGTGTGCTCTTCTCTGGGAAGAGCTTTGGTCCCAAAATAAGTGTTCAGTTCATGGGTCTAGCAGGGCTTGGAAGGTTGGCGTATCCATCAGGGTTCTGCCAGAGAAATAGAACCAGTAGGATTTATTGCAAGGGATTGACTTACACAGTTGTGGGGTTGGCTAGGCAAGTGAAAGCCACAGGGCACGCTGTCAGGAAGGGCAGGGTGAAAACTCATGTAGGAGCTGAAGCTACCATCCACAGGCAGAATTTCCTTCTCCTCAGGGAAGCCTCAGTTCTGCTCAGTTCTTTAGCTTGCAACGGATTGGACTGTGTATAGCAAGATTATTAAGTATAATATTCTTCTCTTAAAGTCAACTGACTGTAGATCTTAACCACATCTACAAAGTACCTCACAAGAACACATATCTTAGTGCTATTTGAATAACTGAGTACTATAGCATGGTTAAGTTGACACACAAAACTGACCATCACAACTCCAATCTAGAGACAGCCATCCCATTTAGCACTACTGCCTGCGCTTGGCTCAGTTGGTGCTAGAAAGTCCATGGGGCTCAGTTCAATTTTAAGAGGAATATTTTCTTCCAAACATTTCATTCATTTACATTTTCATCAGACATATTTGGAGCACTTGCTAGGGGCCAGGCACTGCACTAGGAACTAGAGGTACATGTATGAGTAAGCTGTGGTTAGTCTGTGCTGCAGGGGAGCTTGAAGTCTGGTGAGTGAAATGAGCACACACACAGATGACAATGTGGCGAGTGCCACAAGAGTGCTATGCACATGGCTTTCAAGGAGCCCAGCCCTGGGAAGTCAGAGGACACTTCCCGGAGGAGGCAATGCCCGGTTGTGAATGGATAGGGAAAGTAGGGGAAGCAGTAGAAAGGAGATGTGGGGAGATTGGGCATTTCAAGCAGAGTGGGCACACAATTCCACAAAGGCACAAAGGTGAGGAATGCCACAGATTTGCAGGGGATTATAAGCAGGTCTGTGAGCCTGGAGTGAGGACTGTGGGCGGTGGAGGCTAGTGAGGTGGGGAAGGTGGTGCTGCATCCTGAAGAGTCTCATAGAGGAATTTGGACTCATCTATAGATGATGGGGAGCAACGTGATCACCTCTGCATTTAAAAGGGCCTCTTGACTGGGCACAGGGACTCACGCCTATAATCCCAGCACTTTGGGAGACTAGGGTGAGAGGATCATTGGAGCCTAGGATTTGAGACCAGCCTGAGCAACATAGGGAGACCCCATCTTTACAAAAAATATAAAAAATAGCTGGGCATGGTGGCATGCATGTGTGGTCCCAGTTACTTGGGAGGCTGAAGCAGGTGGATCATTTGAGCCCAGGAAGTCAATACTACAGTGAGCTATGATGGCACCACTGCACTCTAGCTGGGGCACTCACTGATACCCTGTCTCACAAAAACAAAACAAAACAAAACAAAAAACAAAGAAAGAAAAAGAAAAAAAGGTCCTCTCTAGAGTGCAAGGGGAGGATGAGATTATGGGACAAGACTTGGGAGAAGAAGGCCCATTAAAGTCTAAAGACACAGAGTCAGGCCAGAGGAACTATTTAAGGATTGGAGAGAAGGCACCCAGAGCTATTTGGGAGGTGAAGTCCACAGAATTGAGTGGTCGGTTGGTCCCATGGGTGTGTAAGGAGAAGCAAGAATAAAAGATCGCACTACTTACCCAGATAGAGAACATGCGGAAGGCAGAGACTTATAGGGTGCAATGATGAGCTCAGCTGGGGATATATGGAGTTTGAAGTGTCTGAGGGACACATGGCTGCCAGCTGGCACCTTGACATATGGATGTAGGGCTCAAGGAAGAGGTGTGGGCTGGGTATTGGGATATAAGATGTTTGGGAGCCATTAGAAATAGTGATGATCCAAAGTGTGGAGTAGTTAAGATCATATAGAAACAACCCCTTGAGACAGACATTGTGTCCAATTCACAGATGTGGAAACTGAGGCTCAGAGATTGAGTAGGTGTATTGAGGTTTATACACCTGGTATTTCCCTCTGGTTTTGTCCCTCCTCAGAGCACACCCCCAGTGGTGTCCATCACAATGCGTGTCTACAGTCTCTTACCTGCCTGCCTCCCTACCAAACTCTGAGCCCATGAGCACGCAGTTGCTTCAGGGTGGGGGGAGGTGATGGCCCTGTGTGTAGATGGTCGTCACAGGAACCCATTGTTATGAGACAATATCTTCCACTGCTAACTGATGCCTGGGTTTCTACAATTTGGAATTTATTCTTTTTCTGGAAGTAATTTTCTTTTTAAATTTTTGTTAAATTTAAAAAAATTTTAGATTAATTGACAAAGACTGTATATTCAAGGTGTACATAGTAATGATTTGATATACATATATTGTATAGTGATTATCACAACCAAATGAATGAACACACCCGTCACCACCCACACTGTACATTAGAGCCTCAGGATTTACTCATCTTAGAACTTGCAGTTTTGTACCCTTTCATCAACACTGCCCTACTTTCCCCACCCCCAGCACCTGGCAACCACTGTTCTATCCTCTGCTTCTGTAAGTTCAACTTTTTTAGATTCCACATAAAAGTAAGGTAATATGGTATTTGTCTTTCTGTGTCTGACTAATTTAACTTAGCATAATGTCTGGCAGGTTGAGCACCTGAAATTTATTCTTTTGGTTTAAGGCTCCTATTTTGTGAAAAAGGCAAAATAACCATGGGAAGCGAATTTGCCACATGTGGTCATTCTCACCGATTGGTGAATGCATTGACTAGGTTAGCGCTTTTTCCACTGGTGTAGCCCTGTCTCACAGGGGAAGGGACTGAGATTCTGGGAGGTCGTGCAGCTCGTAGGTGGCAGAGCTGGGGCTGGAACCACACCCTTTACATTCCAGTTATCTTTCCCGCTTCGTGTGATACCCTGAGGACTGGCTTTGGTTGGGTGAGTAAGGGAGCACATGTGAGTTCTGGGTACCTGGGATGAGTAGGAGGTGTAGGAGATCCTCGGGCAGGAACCCTCCACAAGCAAGGACAGGGAAGGAGTCCTAGGGGAAGGGGCCCAGGCTGTTCCCACTACAGCACACAGGGCGCGCCTCCCTCTCACCCGGTTATTGTCAGAGTGAACACCCTACCCTTGTACCTCGAGGTGGTGTTCAGAAAACAACCCAGGCTGTCCTCAGCCAGTTAGCATAATTTAGAACCAGCATGAAAAAGAGAGAAATAAAAGGTGAGCAAGGGAGAATTTGACCAGGAGACAGACAAGGCAGCCTCTGGATGGTTTTCCCTGAGGCTGAGTGGTTGTCCAGGTTTACCAGGAGCCAGGAGCTGCAGTGGACACTTTAGTGGCTAAGGAGCTCCACATGTATGAGCAGACTCTGACCTGACCACAGTGGTCAGTGTGCCCTGCTCTGCACCAACCATTCAGAAATACGTTAGCTACGACTCAGTGCACTTTGCACAAAGGCAAAAAGATGTATACGAGATCCTAGAATGTTAGTTGCTATAGCAACATCTGCCTTTATTATCACCTAAATCCATTCACCATGTAAATATAGTAACTATTTGACTTCCCCACCCCCAGTCCATTTGCTAGGATTAAAAAAAATTGTGACAACTGGAAAAAACCCCAACAAACAAGCGTGTGTGTGTGTGTGTGTGTGTGTGTGTGTGTGTGTGTGTAGTGGGCTTTCAGAGGACAAAAGAGGATGAAGACATTTGTGGGGCATGTAGATGTTCATATATTCCAAGTTCTTGGATGTAAGACTTACATCTCAACCAAGGCAGGAAGATGAATTCCTAGAAGGAATGGGCCAGATTGCCACATGGAAAGTTGAGTGATGAGGAATGAAGTAGGTGAGGTGCAGAAGAGGGGAATGATATCACAATGGGAGGAATTCTAGTTTGTAATCAGACAGACCTGGGCGCAAGTCTTGGTATCATTACTTACCTGAGTAACACTGGACCACCCAATCGCCTGTGCCTCAATTTCCTCATCTGAAAGTGGGAAAACCATATCCCACAGCCTGTTTCAGCAACTTGGTCTTCTTCCGGGAGGGCTCAGTACCCATGAGCCTGAGCTAGAGATGTACTCACCAGCAGGAGTTTGTTTCCTGTGCACCAGTGCAGTTCCCTGGAGGGGCAGGTGAAAAGGGTCAGTGCCTGGCAGGGGTGGGTGAGGGTGATCATTGTGCCAGTCTGAACAAAGGGGCCAGGCTAGCTGGAGAAAGCAGGGCATGAGGCAGGTCAGGGCAGGAGAGTGCAGGGCAAAATAGGCAGTGGGGAGCAGGAGGCTCCTAACAGTGGACATTCCACGGGTCGTTTTTTCTTTTGAAGACCCAGTTTCCACAGATGGAGGTATTAACTAGGATTAGATGGGGTGAGGAATGAAACCATGGGCAGAAACTCAGCATCCAGCAGCCACTTATGGAGAGCCTGCTGTGAGCCAGGCACTGTGCTGGAAACTGGGATGTGAAGGTGGACAGATACAGGCCTGCTGAGGCCAGGGGAACCACTCCTGCTGAAAGGACAGAAACTTCCTTCTCATACTCATCCTGTGCTCCATTTCCTTTCTTCCTTGGAACCTATATAGCAAAAGCAAACATTTGCTTTGCGCTCATTCCTTGACAAGCACTGTTCTAAGTGCTTTACACACATTAATTCACTTAATCCTTGCAATAATTTCCTAAGGAAGGAGCTAATATTATCCCACGTTACAGATGAGTAAACCGAGGCACACAGAGTGACATGCGCAGGAGCAGTGTGAGCCGTAAGGTACTGGCTCTAAGAGTGACACTCAATCTGGTAGCTTCTTTTTCTATAATTCTCATGAGAAAACATACATAAAGCATTTAGCCTGCACCTGGCCACACTAAGTGCTCAGTATATGTTGGCCATTAGTGCTGTGGATATTACTGTCTGATGGAATTATTGTCAGGCTCATGAAATTCAATCTTTTCTCCTCTTTTTAGAAATGGCACTCAGTGTGCTTCATTAAAATTGTGATCGAGGCTCGATATGTTTTTAAAACCTATTTTAGAGTATGCTTTGGTTATCTACTGCTGCCTAATAAACTGCCCCAAAATTTATTATGCTCCTGGACTCTGTGAATCAACAATTCAACAGGGCACAGTGGGGATGGCTTGTTCTGTTTCAGGATGTCTGGTGCCTCAACCGAGAAGATACAACAACTGGGAGTGACTTGAAAGGTGGGGTTCTGGAAACATTTGGTGGCTATTCACACGCCTGTCTGGATAGCCAGAAGGCTGAGCTCAGCTGGGATTGAAGATTGGAATGCCTCCATACACCTACCTCTCCCTGGGCCTGGGTCCACAGGATAGTCAGATTTCTTATGTACATGGTAGCTCAGAGTTCCAAGTGCAAGTGTTCCAGTAACCAAGGAAAAGCTGCATGGCCTGATGATCCAGCCTTCAGAATACTCTAGGTTGGAGGAGTCACAATTCCTTTCATATCCAAAGGGAAGAGATATAAGACTCTAATGGGAAGAGTATCAAAGGATATATCTGATTATCGAATATTTAGGAGGTTTGTTCACTATATAGAGAAATGAAACTCAAAGATTAAGCCAAAGACATGGTTGATATAATGTGGGTAATTTGCTTTTGTCAACATTTCCTTTAAAACTATTTTTTAAAAAATTGCTTGACAAAAAGAATATACTATAAATGATATAGGTAATATTTCTCAAGTTATATTTCTTAGCTATTCCTAGAGTCATCCTATAAAACAAAAAGAAAACAAAGTTTCTGTGGTCAAATAAGTTAAGAAAATGCTGCATTCTATACATATAACTCCCTCTTGGAAAGTCATAATGCATATTGACACATCAAGGCCTCTGAGAATCCTGCAGCAAATCAGTATTTATCTTCTGTCAGAGTTTAGATTTTTCTAAAGCTTATTTGAGCAAAGAAACTTAAAATTTTTCTTTTTGGGCTGTGATAACTGTTAAAAATCTTGCTGAACCAATATGCCTTGAGCTCTTTTTAAGAAAGGTTATCTAGACTCTAGATTCTAGAGCAAACTTTTTCAGAACAGGTCCCAAAGTATTATTCAAGAACGTTTTCAATCTTTGTACATAATTTTCAGAGCTTGACTTGAACATTTGCATTAGACCAATACAATCAGAATCTATGAGGTGGGGCCTGAGCATTGGAATTTTTTTTTTTTTTTTTTTGAGACGGAGTCTCCCTCTGTCGCCCAGGCTGGAGTGCAGTGGCCAGATCTCAGCTCACTGCAAGCTCCGCCTCCCGGGTTCACACCATTCTCCTGCCTCAGCCTCCCGAGTAGCTAGGACTACAGGCGCCCGCCACCTCGCCTGGCTAGTTTTTTGTATTTTTTAGTAGAGACGGGGTTTCACCGTGTTAGCCCAGATGGTCTCGATCTCCTGACCTTGTGATCCGCCCGTCTCGGCCTCCCAAAGTACTGGGATTACAGGCTTGAGCCACCGCACCCGGCCTACATTGGAATTTTTGAAAAGCACTTCAGGGAGTTTTTTTTTTTAATTATTGTACTTTAAGTTATGGGGTACGTGTGCACAACATGCAGATTTGTTACATGGGTGTACGTGTGCCATGTTGGTTTGCTGCACCCATCAACTCATCATTTACATTAAGTATTTCTCGTAATGTTATCCCTTCCTCAGGCCCCCACACCTCAACAGGCCCTGGTGTGTGATGTTCCCTGCCCTGTGTCCATATGTTCTCATTGTTCAGCTCACACTTACGAGTGAGAACACATGGTGTTTGGTTTTCTCTTCTTGTGTTAGTTTGCTGAGAATGATGGTTGCCAGTTTCATCCATGTCCCTGCAAAGGACATGAACTCATCCTTTTCTATTGCTGCATAGTATTCCATGGTGTATATGTGCCACATTTTCTTTATCCAGTCTATCATTGATGGACATTTGGGTTGGTTCGGTCTTTGCTATTGTGAATAGTGCCACAATAAACATACGTGTGCATGTGTCTTTATAGCAGCATGATTTGTAATCCTTAGGGTATATACCCAG